>NW_017306646.1:573722-591046 GCF_000935625.1 Nanorana parkeri | reverse complement strand
GTTTGTTTACTATAACTACAATTATGAATGAATGGGGGTGATGTAGATCACTCCCATTCATTCATAATTGAGGATATAGTTAACATACCATATTCTCAATTATGTACACACACTCAGCGATCACTGATCGCTGAGTGTGTGTACCTTGCTTTTCTCTCTGACACGCTGTTACAGGAGGCTGATCGAGCGGCGTAGTGAGGAAAGCCCAGCCTCCTGTGACAGCGCTGTCTCCGCCCCCACACCGCTCTGCCGGACTGTGATAGGCGGCAGAGCGGTGTGGGAGGAGACGCCGGCCGCTCACAGCGCTCTACACCGCAGCAATCGGCCGGCTGTCACTTTCTTTTCTCTTTGCTAGAACAGCGCCCAGCGGGGAGAAAAGAAAGCAGGGATGCGCCGATGTATCGGCCGAAACATGGCTCTTTCGGCATTATGCCAAAAGTGCCATTTTCGGCCGATATGTTTCGGCGCCGATATATCGGTGCATCCCTAAATTTTTACAATGACCTGGAGAAATAAAAAGTTTCAGAGACATTTTGGCTCCAATACTTTCTAAAACACTGACCTGGAACAAGTATGCAGATTAGAAATGTGAGTAAAGCCCAGACTTTTAGATGTTGGTTTACTAACAGCAAATAGGCTGTTCACTTTGCAAAGGGATTTCCCCTTAGCTTGGTAAATGAGGCAAAGCTCTGCTGACTTCTATCATCCAATCATGTGCTCGGAAAAATACAGTTTCTTTTTATTTTCCTTGCACGTGATTGCCTCCTTACCATCTTGTCTTGAATTGTATTGTAACTGTAATGTCTTACTTATATTGTAAAGCGCTGCGCAAACTGTTGGCGCTATATAAATACTATGTAATAATAATCAAATAATAATTGGGTATTCTTTGCAAAATTTTTACCACATTCATTAAGCTAAGGGAAAGTTTCCATGTAACACGAAAAGCCTTTTTGTATTTAGTAAATCAACCTCTCAGTCTATTAGACCCTTGATGTGGGTCAGTGACTCAAAAAGTACTAAAGCTACTAAAATAGTATGACAGCCAGGTTACTAGCCTTTTTAGAAGTCAGTAATAGCAGCCTCTATACTTCTTCATTACTTAAGGAAAAAACTAGCAAACAAATGGCTAAAATCTATGGCTGCTCACCAGTCCTTCCCAAGGGCAGGCTCAGCTAAGGGCACTGTTGAAGGTCTGACAGCTTAGAAATGTTCTGGATCCAACCATAAATACTCTTTTATGTTTTAGTGTAAAATTTGCCTACCTTTCATAAACTGTCCTGACAGTATCACCGTAGGACTTGTGACCATTCAGCTCAAGCTAAAACTAAGGGCTAATGAGTTTGTAAATGTGCTCCTTGTGCCATTTGTACCCTGTCCTGGAGCGTACTTTATTCTGAATCATTGTATTGTACATCTAATCTTTCTTGTTCTTATCTCATGACTCATCATTCAACATTAGCGTTTGTCTTTGCATTGTATCATCATCCTATTTGTATTACCAGAAGCTTTTTCCTTTCTGATATTTATAAATGGAAATAAAAGCCCTGTAAACGATTGTCAATCTAGCCCCTATCAGAGATTGCATTTTCTTCTAATAGGAAACATTCCACAATGTTGCCTCATATTAAAAGCTTAATATTTGAGACTTGATTCACATTTTTGAGACTTGATTCATTGTTTTTCTTACCTGTCCATCTGGGGCTGATTGATTCTTGCCCTGTCATGTGTAATTGTTTTTCAATATGCTCAGTCACAATAAATGGAGCTGTCTCCTGTCCCCACCCTGGCAATCTTGCACATCTTTATGTCAGCATGGACAGGACAAGTAATATATGAAATCTCTGCACGCCCAGCAGCTGATACAGAAGGATGTGTCTGTAGCACCGAATGTTTGTTAAGGCAGTAAATGACACTGGCTGGTAAGGATCTATGCTTCTTACTATGGGATATGATTGGCAAACCCCTGAGGAGAGCTGTAATCACCCTTTCTGGAAGCCTAAACACAGCAGGCGGCAGTTGTGCATGCAAAAAGGTGATTATGGGAAATGAGTTTCCATGGACGGAATGTAGATGACACTTTGCATCAGATTCCTTAAGGCTGCTGCTCCATGCAGGTGAAAGGTTGAGTTTCCTTTTCTTGATATAAATAATGGCTCTGACTTAAATACCCCAGTGTACTTGAAGATCCAATGAACAGGACATATATGATTTAATCACAAGCTCTGAAATCATTGAGCTGTGCTTCTAAGCAGCTTTGGGAAGTGAGGAAAAACCAGTGCTGGTATTATTCTACCACAGGGTCCAGTGGCCACGGTCATTTTAACACGCTATCAAAGGCAACTGTGAATAAATGTTCACTTGGGCTTTGAGAGAAAAGGTTTTAAATTGTGTTCTGAAAAAGTAACATTTCACTTTGTTTTTGCTGCACTCTGAATTTTGTGGTTGATTCACTTAACGTTTAAGGTTTAAATGTCAAAAGAGCATAATTATCACTGGAACAAAGTATGGAGATGACATCATATGAGAAGGAGGGGCGAGAGTAGAGGCAGAGTGCACCAGGAACTGTTGGACATCATCCAAAGAAGGGTTCTGGGATTGGAATTCTTCCACTGGTCAGAAGGCGAGAGGGGCCCATCAACAGTAAATCAACAGTAACTCTAATGTTCAAGGAAGGTTCACAATTTAAAGACAGGAGTTTTAAATTTGTGAGTAGATGAATAAAAAATCCCACCAGCATTCTCAAAGTATCAGGGATTGATTGAGATTGCTGTAACACTTTGCAATTATTCACTGAATGTGGAGGTGTTTTTACATTTTAACAGAAAACATTGTTTTTCTGAAATTATATTATGGTTATATTGTGTGACTGGTCTAGATGAGAATAGTGTTTAAGGAACAATTTCAGTCAACAAGTCAATTCATTCAGTGAACTACTAATGAGCTACTACAGTAATCTGTTGCAGAATGAGCACAAACCTAATATTACTATAGTCCATGCCTTCAATCCTCTCCATAGTCCTGTCATATCACTCTGATTCCCATGCTACCCTCTCTAGGATAGACTTGACATTTGCCCACCCCCCCTCATCCCAAGGGAGATATCTGATAATTACCCACCGGTAGTACGGTTCTCCTGGAATAACTCCTTTTCTAATTGCCTGTGGAGACTGAATCCTAACTGATTAACTGACTCAAACATCAGGCCATAACATGGTATTGAGCAGACAATTACTTAATTTCTTCCTATTCCCTTAATTGGGAAGCCTTCAAGGCCACTCTTCGGGTTGCCTTCATGGCTGCCACTGGTGCAGCTCTTAAGTCACATCCATTCTATGCCCGCACATTTGAGCCACGCTGGAAGCATATGTTTCATATCCCACTTCATGGTGCTACAGGGAATTGTGGGGAGGAAGAGAAACCATAAATTATTCCTTCTAGAGGGCACCAAGAAAAAGATGTTGTACAGAAAATATTTGTTTGCCTCATTTGTCTACCCAGAGATGACCCTGAAGCCCCCATTGACCTACAGGAGGTGGAACGGATTATGTACCTTTTACCTGCAAAAAAACCCACAGAGATGGACAACTTCCCAGCTGAAATATGGCCACTTCCAATCCTCTTTGAGCACTCATCTCTTCGCTAGGTACATGGAAAAGTCTTTGATCAGGGTATGCTATCTCCTGCCATAAGAGCCGCTGATTGTTTTGATGTTGAAGCATGGAAAAGATTTCACTAAATTTGATTCTTACTGCCCCATTTAACTTATTATTGTGGATGCTAAGATTTTGTCTAAGATGCTATTGATATGGAATAGTCTCCTGGCTCACTCTCTGAGTAGATAGAAAAGTGTTATTGACCAAGTTCTTCAACTCTACAAAATTAAGTATGAAAAGAGAAGCCACCTACAATTCTTTGCCTGAGTTTGGGTCCCCTGGCTAGCTTCTACCTCTACCCTTCCTGTGACATCCTTATGCCGTATGCTACCCTTCATTGTTGTTTGTATGATTATGCTATGGGGATATAGTATAATCATACAAACAACTACAGCTCGGGACCAATGTATACTTCTGTACATTATTTGTTATTTCCCCCACAATAGGAGGTACAACTGTGTAATATTTGTTGGAATTGCTTTATTGTGTTAAAGTGACACTAAATTCAGGCGTTAAATCGTAAAAATGCATTCAAGTACCCCATTACTAAAAATTCAGCTTATTTGTTTATCACTCAGCTGTAGATCCTCAAATCATCTCTGAAATTGTGCTAACGCGTCCCTTCTTTCTGAAGGGGGGCTGCTTTTGTTCCCAATGGTCTCTTTGTGTGTTGTAAAGTAGCCACCGTTCCAAGCTCACTCCCATGATTGACTCAAATCTCAATACAAATTATTAAACGTAAAGTGAGATTTTCGTCCATCACAGGAGGTAGCTTGGAGAAGTGGCTACTTTACAACACACATAGGGACCATGGAGATCAAAAGTTGCCACCCTCCTGAAGGAAGAACAGTGTCAGCACAAATTCAGAGATGATTTGAGGATCTACAGATGAGTGATACACAAATAAGCTACATTTTTGATAATAGCTAAGGTACATGAATGCATTTTTAAGATTTAACTCTTGAGTTTAGTGTCACTTTGAATATGTTATTTTTTTGCCTAGACATACATTTTAAGACTTGCTAACCAGGAGGAGTGGCTACCCAGAGGTCCGAACATTTTTTTTTCTTTCAAATTTCTTCTCTAAAATTAAATTTGCTTAGTGTCACTTTAAGTTGTCACCTGTTTTGATGTTTTGCTGTTTCCTGTAAAATCAATAAACCTTATCTTTGAAAAAAAGAGTTGGGACCAGCAAAACATACACAATTTCTAAGCTTGAGAAATGGTTTAAAAACCTATACCCTAAAATCAAAATGAAATTAACATCAAATGGAATTTATATTTATGGAAGGCATCTACATTCATTTTAACAAAGGGCCAAATGCTCCATTTGGTCTTGGCTCAGAGCACTGGTGACCCACAGTTACACTTTCCAATAAGAACACCTGTTCCCTGCTTTTGAAACTACATGCAAGAGATCCTCTTGCTGCACAGTGCACATTGCTTATTTCAAACTAGTTGTTTGACCAAAGTGATGCTCTCATTTCCTGGATCAAATGAGTTTGTTCTGGCAGTGTATAATAAAACAAATCACCAAATGGAAAACTGAATACATGTGATAGAGTGTTGTAGGAGTTATATAAAGAGTATTTTGACTTTACATTTTCCAGATGGAGAATAGACAATTGGTTGTGTACATGGGCATCTGTAATGTCCTAATAGGGCTCCTCTGTGCCAATTCTGGTTATAATTTAAAATAATGTACATAACATATTGTGTTTCTCCGAAAATAAGACACAGTCTTATATTTTTTTGGGCTCAAAAAAAACACACTGGGTCTGATTTTCGGGGTAGGTCTTATTTCTTTTGTAATGTACAACAATCCACACTTATTCATGTACAACAGTCTATGTATTCATGTACACAAATATGGTGATCAGGGCAATCAGGGGTGCCATACCTTTCCAAGAGCAATTTGGTAAACAATCGCTGGCCAGAATGAGCGAAGCACGCTTTTACTATAGATTCCTCACAGGCGGAGTGCATTTGGTATCATTCCACCTGTGATTGGAGCCGGCGCTATAGAGGAAGCATCGGCTTATGGGGCTCTGCTCCCTCTGGTGCCACCTCTGGTGCCACCTGGTGCCACCTCGCTTCCTCTAGCGCTGGCTTCGTTGGCACTGCTGATTCTCTCACGCCTCTCGTGGCTCTTCAAGTTCCCCCTTATGCCACCACCAGCCCTGGGAATTATTTTCGGGGTAGGTCTTATATTTTAGCAACTCCCAAAAATAGTACTAGGTCTTATTTTCGAGGTGGGTTTATTTTCGTGGAAACACGGTACTTGTAGAGTGCACATGCCGTCCCAAATTTATGCCAATAAGTCAGTAGCACATGGTCTATTAACTTGGGTTAACCTATATTTAGCAATGTCTATATACACTGTTGGTAGGTTACAGACTATAACAAACATCAGAACCTCTCCACCTAAAGGAGGAGATTTCAAGGTTAACCCAAATGGATAGAACGTGTGCTGTTGAGTTATTGGCATTCATTTGAGACAGAGTGTGCATTTTACAGGTATTTTGTCAGGATACTTTATTTTGAATTACCAATCTATTACAACTAGTCACAAAACATTTTTTCAGCAGCTTGAGAGGGTAAGCTAATAAAACCTAATAAAAACACATTTCTAATTACTACACCCTATTGTTCTTTGCATTATGTTATTAAATTATCCCACACATTTCCCTAGGCATATGCCTCCTATGCTTTTTCAATACAGCCTGAATTACAATGTGCATTGTATCACAATATTGCCAACCCCACTTGTCTCTTAACCAGATATTCATTAATGCTTCATAAATAAAGAACTGTAATAAGTATTAGTTACATTTAAAATGTTAACATAAAGCAAATTTAATTTTAGAGAAGAAATTTGAAAGAAAAAAAAATGTTCGGACCTCTGGGTAGCCACTCCTCCTGGTTAGCAAGTCTTAAAATGTATGTCTAGGCAAAAAAATAACATATTTAAAGTGACACTAAAGTGACTAAATGGGCAAGGTGAGATTGCCTCCTTAAAGTGACACTAAACTCAGGAGTTACATTTTAAAAATGCATTAAAGTACCTTAACTATTAACAAAAATGTATCTTATTTGTATATCACTCGGCTATAGATCCTCAAATCGTCACTGAATTGGTCCTGGCACTGTCCTTCCTTCTGGAGGGTGACTACTTTTATCCCCATGGTCCCTGTGTGTGTTGTAAAGTAGCCACCGATCCAAACTCGCTCCCGTGACATACTACAATCTCACGTTTAGTTTACTAATTTGTATTGAAATTATAGTCTATCAGGGGAGTGGCCTTGGAGTGGTGGCTACTTTACAACACACAGGGACCATGGGAACAAAAGTAGTCACCCTCCAGAAGGAAGGACAGTGTCAGCATGAATGATTTGAGGATCTACATCTGATCTGTGATACACAAATAAGATAAATTTTTGTTAATACGTAAAGTACTTGAATTCCTGGGTTAGTGTCACTTTAATATATCTCTTCAATATATGCCTATTTCCTCTCTTTAAAAACGCTGCAAGCACAGAAAACTATTTGTTAAGCTACCAGAAATCCAATCAACTCTTACTTTTCCCTTTAATATATTGTATTGTCAAATGTAACCAGCAGGTCCAAACCAAAGGACCTTGGCGTCCTTTCACATTTTACATTTGCTCCTTACCAGCTGTTGAAAAGAAACCTGTTTTAAGCCCTTAATAGCTTAAAGTAACTCTGTCGCAAAAAACGAAAACCTGAACTATTGGACTTGCTGGGAAGAAGAAGCTAGCTATCCATGTCTGCTGCTGCCCATGCACTGTTTGCTGCAGCATGGGCAGCAGCAGACACTTCCAAGAGGGTTTGATTGCTGATCCAACTGCTGCACTCAGTGGTTCAATCACTAGAACACAGCATAGAGTTGGTAAATTGAACCACTGAGCACAATCGGGCGCCAAGAATCTGACAATCCCAGCAATGACGGTTTCTAAAATAGGGCAGCAGGAGTGGAGAATATCTAAGCTCTTCATTCCAGGAAACCCTTGAATTTAGGTTTAAGCTAGGGGCTAGGTTCACACCTAAGCAATTTATCGCACGGATTCAGCCTCGCGATATCACACAAAACAGAGATTTGCATTTAAGTCTATGGAAACAGTTCACACCTTTGCGATTTGTCGCGTGTTAGAAATCGCCTGTTGTGCAAAAAAGGTGCAGGAGCTATTTTTGGGCTGTTGCCGCGCGGTTTGAGTCCCATAGACATCTCTATGCATTGAAGATATATTCCAATGCAACCGCCTCACACGGTTTTCAAAGCCAAATCACGCAAACAAAAACGCACGACAACCGCGCAAAAACAGCTAATTAGCGCAATCGCCTAGGTGTGAACCTAGCCTTAAGGTGCCCATACACTGCACGATTCTCGTACGAGAATCGTGGGAAATCCCGCGATCGTACGAGAATCGTGCAGTGTATGGAAGGCGTGCGACCGTTTCTACTGTACGGTCGCACGTCTTCCGTCGAACCAGCATGCTAGGAAACCCGCCGGGAATCGTACGATTCTCAGCGAGTAAGTGGCCTGCTGGTTCGACAACTGCCGAACGGGCCGGTGTGCGCACGCGCACACTGCCCGTTTGCAGTCATCGTAAGCCCGCCCCTCATTACAGTCATCGTAAGCGCGACCCTCAGGGGGGCGGGCTTGCGATGATCGAGAGTACGATCTGCCTGTCCAAGATGGGCAGATCGTACGTCTTTTTAAGTACTTTACAACCATCGCAAGACTAATGTCTTGCGATGGTTGTAAAGTGTATGGCCACCTTTAGTGACAGAGTTGGTTTAGGATGAAATTTACAAACACAAGTAAAGGAGTCAGAGCAGTGACTCATTCCCTTTCCTCTGTCTAGGGCTGTAGGAAATTCCATCCAGGGCAGAGTGTCTGAACTTCTGCTCCCACTTCCCTTACGAAACCCACTGTGCTCTGGTGGTTGCGTTTTTGTCTTTTTTGACATCTTGTCTACTAGACTAATACGGCTTACCCATTTATATTGCACTATATATATATATCACATATTGTACACATATATATGAATGGCATAAGGGTACTTTAACGTCTTGCTTTTACTCACTTCTCACTGGTATGGCAGATTTTATGTGATGTTTTGGAAGAAGACAAAATCCCAGTGGAACTTTCCCTGCTGACCATGATGATCTCTGGCAGATGAACATATATTTATTCAGAGTATGTCTAGGTATCTCCTGGCTTGAACAATAAAGAAAGACTGCCCTGGAGTGCACCATACATAGCTAGGGAAAATCATTCCACATTTGCTTCACTTTTATAAGACTGAGGAAAACTGACAAACTTTCTTTTTCCTGTGAAACGTGAAGTGACTTGCACAAGGTCACTAGGAGGTGAATGTAACTAAAATCCACCAGTTGAAAGTTCCACAGGACACACACATCATGTGTCAGTCTGGATCATGTTTGTTTTTTTTAATAGACAAAGAGTATAGGTCTCCAGCAAAGCCATACATTTCAGGGGAGTCTTGGGCAACCATTAGCTTCACAGCTGTTACTGGTACACAACCAGATCTAGCTTGTTTTGATTGACATTAGTTTGTCACAGAGCTCCATTTTAATGGCTATGTCACAATGATGTGTTTTTTTTAATACTCTACTGACATAAAATATGTTACATATGCTCACAACTGACGTGCTCTTATTTGTAAGCTACAGATTGTAAACGATTGGGTTGCAAAGCAGACAAATTGCCGAATAAGGAAAGGTGAAATTAAGAGTTTTCCTTTCCTCAAAATTAGGTAAAAAAGTTGGAAATCTTGATAAAATTACAACATGTTGGTCAAATGAATTGGAGTCAATGGGAAAGGGGAACTCAAGGTGGCTTTTGGGATTTTTAAATGGCTCCTGAGGGTTATATCTCTCTTTAAATGACAGCCTTTTGCAGTGGAGCTACCCCTGCACTGTAAGGGTTAAGTGCACTTTTTTTGCCTAGGGTCAAAAATAACAAAATTATACTTACCTGATCCTTCGAGACAGCCAGCTGTGACAGCGCTCCCTTCTGACTGTCTCCATCCCCTGCATCAGCGACGGTACATCCCTTGGTGTCCTCATGTACTATGTGATGACTCAGGGATTCTAGACCGCCACAGCAGTGGAGGAGAGAGGCTCAAGGGACCAGTCTAAGAGCAAGCTGGCTCGGAGGATTGGGTAAGTATAGCTTTTTTTTATTTTTGACCCTAGGCAAAAATGAGCACTTAACACTTGCAGCACGTGGGTAGCGCCACTGCAAGGGTTGATATATATTTTACCCAGAGTTCTGCTTTAACTATCAAGGACCCATTTTTGTGCAATAAAACAGACCCTTATTAGCCTCATAGTTTCATATTTTTTCATTGAAAGAAAAAAAAGGGGAAAATAAACAGAAAACAAAAGTTAAAGCAACACTACAGAAATAAAAAAATAAAAATAAACACAAATACAAAGATCATTTAGACCTTTTAAAAAAAAATGTGCACAAGATTCATGCAAAGTTCATGCAGGATTCACATATATTTGTAATTATATTCAGCTGGAAAAATGTATGAATCCTAGGTCAAAGTCATGTGAATATTGTGTTAAAACATTTACAAATAAACCATGTAATGTAATATACTTAGCAACCCTAAATGCACCCAGAAATAAGAACAAACATACACACTTAAAGTAAAAAAGAAACAAATGTGGAGTAGATTATTTTCAAGCAAATATCAGCTTAATGAGCAAAATTCAGACTTTCTACTTTGTCAGTAGTAAAATCTGTAATTTTGTGGTGAATTTAATTCTGCCCTAATGTCTCTTTTCATGCCTGTTGGTGAGCAGCAGGTTTTCATTCCTGAACGTATATATTCAGATTTGTCTGCTCTCTCCATAGAATCGTGCTAGCCTGGATTCCTAGATAACATAGATCTGCTTAGATCTCAGGCAAATAAAAAAACTTGTGAATCAACATTTTCTGATTTTGTCATCACTAGCTTCAACTGACATGAATTCAGAAAATAAAAATGTGTTTTTTATAAAAACAATGAATTAAAAGGGACTTTAAAAAAACACAAAACACTCATCAGCCTTCCCCTCCCCCCTGGTATGGCCGGATGTTATACCCCCTGCATTCCCACCAGTTCCCCAGACATCACACACTATGGCTCCAGAGGAGGGTCCTAGCAGATTTACTCCAATAGAATAAAAAATAAATAAAAACAAAGCAACTGAGCAAAAATGGATGAAATAGTGAACAAACCAATGACCAAAGTTTGTGACAATGTAGTGTGAAAAATCTTTTGGGTTTCCATCTAAGGGGATCCGTAGACATGAGATGACAGTCACCGACTCTGGCTGGATTTGATCCTATGCATGTGAGTATCAAATGTTTTTTTTTCAACAGACCTGCAATTTATTGATAGATAACATTGATTTGCTCTTGTGAATGGCATTGAACTCAAATCAAATCTAAAATCTGAAATTGCTACATTAAAGAATATTTATGGCGATGGGGTTAGTTTTGTTCCTATACTGTGCGTAAACCTTGCCACAGAGAAATTACAGAACCATTCTTTTCTAAAAAGCTGTACTGTTTCAGGCATGCAAGCTATTTAACGATTCTTTCGTGCCCCATCCATATCAGATTCATTGGCATCTGTTTTTCAACCGAACCCAAAAATGTATGGGTGGGAATGGGACCAGTTCACACTGCTGCATTTGTGTGAACTGGTCCTATTCATACTCTACTTTTGTTCAGAGCAACACAATGCATGCAAACGCAAAGCAAGTACAAAAAAAATGACAGAAGTTTGTCCATTCAGGACATGTTGTTTGAAATAAAGACTGGCAAAAAAAAAAAGCAACGCAACGGATGTCAACAAAGTATTAAATTGCATGTAAATGGTTGAATTCTGTTTTTAGGTCTGATTTTGCTGTGAACGGACCCTAAAGGCTCAATTCCAGGCTAATCAATCATTGTCTAAATATAATAAAATGTGTCTCCAACTTGGTATCCTGCATTTGTTTCAGGTCTGTGCAGTAATCCAGCATGGAACAACTCCTGAACTTTGCCTCCGTGCAGGAGCTTCCTGTAATGAAGACCAGTCACTGCTGCTCTCTCTCCTTGTGCAGGGTGACTGGTTTTGTCTCCTCCCCCTCCTGTAGTTTTCTGCAGGCAGCCTGTAGTGGGTGGAGCTGCTGGGCTCCTCCCACAGTTCTGCTCAGGCTATGAACAGCCCAGTGATGATGTAACTTCTACATGTAGAAGGTAATATCTGGGTTTACAAAGACATGTGAAAAAAAGGGCAATTATTTACCTAAGAAATTTATATTTAACCTCTTGCCGTCGGCCCGTAGTAAAAAAAACGGATGGACGGCACTGCAGCATTGGCGGGTTGCCGTCTCCAGACGGCAATTTTTTTCTGCTTGCGCACGCCCCCTAGCGGGCATGCACGGGCAGAAAAGAACCGACCATTGCACACACCCGTTACCGGGTGTTTCACATATAGGCGATTAGCGGCTCCATAGCCCGACGATTGTCTATATGTGCTCGTTCGCGTCCGTAAAAAAAAATAAAAGTAACATATAAAAAAGTTAAATAAAATAAAAGTCCCATATAAAAAAAGGGGAAAAAAACCCCCCAAAATGTACAACTCCCCCACCCCCACGTTTACGCGCCTATAAACGTAAATACGCATCCGGTGCCCCAGCACGCAAAAATTACAATTGCGCTACACATGTTACATATCGCCGCGAACGTCGCAGTGAGAGCAATCATTTTAGGGCCATCAATCACTGATAACACTAAACTGATGAGCGGTAACAGCTTTTAAAGCGTCGCCTATGGCCAATTTTGGCTATTATCGTTTTGTGAGGTTCCGCGCGCGCACGCAATTTTATATTTTACCAAAAAATTGGGTAATAATAAATGTTTTATCATTTAATTTAGGGGAAACTGTTTTTAAAAAAAAAAATTCGGTAATTTTTCCTTAATATAGTAAAAAAATAAAACCCCCAGTGGTGAATAAATACCACCAAAAGAAAGCTCTATCTGTCCCCAAAAAAGGGTATAAAATTCATTTCAGTACAGCGCTGCATGACGGAATAAATGTCAGTCAAAGTACCGCAGCGCTGAATACTGAAAAATGGCTTGGATGGGAAGGGGGTTTAACACCGCGGATGTCAACTGGTTAAGGAATATATTTAAATTAATGTTTTTTTTTAATGAACCCTTGCAGTGGGTCTGCCCATACACTGCAAGGGTTAAGTGCCATTTTTGACTAGGATAAAAAAATGTTATACTCTCTCGGTCCTCAAAGGCCAGCTTGCTCTTAGACTGGTCTTTCCAGTCCCTCTCCCTTTCTGCTGCAGAGGTCTAAGGATCCTCAACTCATCACATCTAATACCATCACTGCAGCAGTAAAAATAACAGGCTGGAGGGAGCACTGTCATAGCCAGGCGGATCAGAGGTTCAGGTGAGTAAAACTTTTTTTTTTACCCTGAGCAGTTAACCCTTGCAGTGGAGCTACCCCCGCACAGCAAGGGTTATCTACTTAATATAATTTTTAACTAGGAGTTTTTCTTTAAACGTACTTGTCTATTTTCAGGCAAAGCTATACAGTGGTACCTCAGTTCACAAACTTAATTAGTTCCACGCTTCTGGTCGCGAAAAGAATTGGTCGCGAACTGAATCAAACTGTGATCAGACCACAATCTCGACTAGAGGAAGCCACGGCCATGTGCCAGAGCAGGGAGGATAGCTGCAGTTGTGTTCGTCACCCGATGCGGAGTTTGCGAACGGAAAGCAAAATTTTGCTGAACTTCCTGTTCACGCGTGAACAGAAGCGTTCGTGAACCGAGGTACCACTATATTTAGCTTTATGTACATATGGATATATATACTGTATATATAGACACCTCCTTTGACTATTACCTCTTAAAGGGAACCTATTCTGAGGGAAATTTGGAGCCTTTGTTTCTAATTCCCAGCGGGGAAAAAAAATAGCATTCTATCTGCTTGTCTGTCTCTGACCTCAGTGGTTTCTGAGTAACTGACCAGATACCCATACATGTTCTGAAACCCTCATTTCAATATTAATTTAAAACTCTAAAATATATGCTGTCTGTATCGGTTTTTGTAGATGTGTAAGCTACAACCAGCAACATTCCCTGTTTAATGCCAGAGAAAAAGATTGCATAGCAACATGCTGCACATAAGAAAGAAGATAGCTTTGCTCTTAACGTTACAAAAATAATGCAGCTGTAATTACAGAGAATTGAGATAAACATCTCTGGAATTATCGTTATCACTCCCTCTCTCTCTGTAATTAACATAAATGCTGTTAAACATAGAAGTTTGCTGTCCGTTTAATCACTGCAGAGAAAGTTTCCCAGATAATAGTATTGCATTGCAAATAAGGAAACAGCCCACACAGAATGGAGAGAATTTATTAAATGGGTTTTCTAAGAGAAGGGAGTATATTCACATATACCGTATCTGTTGAAGTATCAGATTACACTAAAAATAAAAAATCAAGTTTATACTATACTATTTGTGAAACAGAACAAATATGGCAAAGCTGTGTAAATTAAATGATAGCGATTGTAAATTAGATGATATAAATCTACTAAAACAACTATATATATATTCTCTGTTATCACCAGCAGAAACAGTAATGATGTGCAGCTAAAGCTAGAGAGTATGGAAGTAGAAAAAAAATGGCCACAAAGAGATTGTGAAGAGCAACAGCACTGAGATACAAAAGAGGAGATACAAGTGGAGAGCAAGGGAATTGCATCATGACTTCCTATATTATTGGACTTAGTTTGTACATTTATATTGGCTACTGGCTTGATAGACATTTTGGTCATATATTACATGAAAAGCCTGAATATCCTCACACTAAATAATTTTAAAGTAGGGATCAGTGGGTTTGGAGCCACCTAGGGTTGAATCTCACGGTTTTGCAGTTCAGGAAAACTGAAAGTAAGGTCAAATATTTGCACCTAAAACTGCGTTGTCCCTGGTTAGATGGGTCTCTGAAAGCCAGCAGTTTGAAAGTATGGAAGCCTTTCTATAAGAGGGTGGGTGGATTTGTTGCAGCTAGTGATGCGAGAGGAGAGCCCAGCCTCCTGTGACAGCGCTGGCTGTCTCCGCCCCCACACCGCTCTGCTGCACTGTGATAGGCGGCCGAGCGGTGTGGGAGGAAAGACACCGGCCTCTCACAGCGCTCGTCCCGCAGCGCTCGGCCGGCTGTCATTTTCTCTCTGATTCCTTTCATCCCTGCTGGGCACTGCTCTGTGTCCCAGCGGGGATGAAAGGAATCACGGCCGCGCCGACAAACCGGCAGGAAAATGTCACTTTCGGCATTTAGCCGAAAGTGCCATTTTCGGCTGGCGCCCCCCCTTCACTTTTCGCCCGGTGCCCGCGCCCCTGCTGCACCCCCGGTTGTTACGCCACTGCTACACAGTGCACGCCACTGCTACACAGTGCAATACAGTGCAACATATAGAGTGATGGGCTTTATACCCTTGTGTAAACTGCCCCCCTCACCTTGTTCACAGTTCCATAGACCTTTTAATTTTGTATCAGCAGCAAGTGTGCTTGTTTGTTAGCTTCTGTGGTACCTCTTTGCAGCCTTTTATTCCTTGTGTGATCTCATAGAGTATTTCTTTCTGTAGGGATCCCATTTACCTCTAGGGCTACAAAAATAAAAAATAATGTAATACTGTTTTTGCTGGCTACCTTGAAACCCCCTTTGTTACTGTTTTGGATAGTGCTCTGCCCACGTGCATCTTTCCCTATTGGTTTCAAACACACCCAACTCCACTAATCCTACCATAGCCCAAACTGAGGAGTCTCTGAAATTATTTGACCATACCATAGCAGCAGGTGGAAGATTTGAGTGATGTGCAAGCCATATCTTTTCTGACCCACAGAAAGATAATAGGAGTACTGTAGAGGAAAAGGGGGGCTCAGTCACACTAGAGTCAGGGGGATAGCAGGCAGGGACCAGCAACAGACAGAGTATATGCAGCAGCTAGAGCTTAAAGTGACACTAAACTCAGGAGTTATACCTTAAACATGCATTCAAGTGCCCTATTAACAAAAATATAACTTATTTGTGCATTACTCAGCTTTAGCTCCTCAAATCATCTCTGAATTCATGTTAACACTGTTCATCCTTCTGGGGGGGGGCTACTTTTGTTCCCCATGGTCCCTGTGTGTTGTAAAGTAGTCACCACTCCAAGCTTGCTCCTGTGATGGACTTCAATCTCAATACAAATTAGTAAACTAAATGTGAGCATGTGGTCCATCACAGGAGCAAGCTTGGAGTGGTGACTACTTTACAACACACAGGGACCATGGGGAACAAAGGTAGCCACCCTCCAAAAGGAAGGACAGTGTCAATATGAATTCAGAAATGATTTGAGGATCTACGGCCTTTCTGCCTCATTTGTACACGTTTTCACACATGGAAATGTGGCGGAAATGTGGCGGAAATGCAGCGGAAAACTGGGCATCCCAAGCCACATGTCCTCTCTCTCCTTTTTCGGGTGCCATTAGAAATTAATGCAAATTACCACGTGCTCTCGGAACACTTAGATGTGAACTAGGTCTCATTGGTTTTTTGTTTCTTGCTGTACATACCATTTACTGTGCTTATTATAATTCCAGTACTGAATATAATATTTTAGCAGTCACGTATACATGTCATCAGTGTATTGCAGTCATTTGTAACATGTTGGCTCTGACAATATTTTCAAACACTCAAAGGGAATTTTCGGCTAAATCCTTCTTTAAGCAGTCTCTTGGAACATTAGAGCTCTTTCTAGCAGTCTCTTGGCACAGGAAAGCAGCAATAGTGTACTCTTGGCAGAATCAGGAATTCTGTTACTGAAAAGCTAAGAGTTCTTGTAATCAAAAAACACATTTCTGTAACAGGTCCTATTATACCATGCTCATGAAGTGATCATGTCTGCAATGCACACCTAATTAGCCATGGCACTTTTTTAAGCTACACCTACTTTCCCCCAATCAAACACTGGCTTCAGGCTGCATATGCCATGAGAAATAGATAAAAACACATACTCCCATACGCCACATTCAGAGGAAACAATGTAGATGGAAAAAAAAACAATAAATTTTGAGATGATCAAATTTATCCTTCATGCACAAAGCATTGCAACTCTTTTATAACATTAATAATAGTATTATGCCTTCAATATATTTTTATAAGATTGCTTCCTTTAACATGTTGTACCATGAGGCTGCAGATCACTGGCCTCTGTGGAGCAGTTTCTGCCAGGGAAGGACTTTCTCTGGCTGTTTTGCTCCACATTAAGGACCCGTCCTGAGCACGAGGTCAGTGTTTCAGTAAATTAATTTCTGGGTTATACGAACAGTACTCATCATAACAGGTGAACAAATGGGGGATTTACTGTTATGGAAGAGAGAGAATTGGTCTGTTGCTCCACAAATCCAACAGCTTCACGGCCCTCACTAGGGAGCTGTAGCTTAACAAACTGTAATTAAAATTATTCCTTGTATATGAAGCAGAAGCAGTGTTTTACTATAAAGCTGAAGCAATGCTAGTGTTAGCAAACACTGAAGCCCAACATAAAGTCTATTTAGAGAATATATATATA
>NW_017306646.1:529222-572322 GCF_000935625.1 Nanorana parkeri | reverse complement strand
TATATATATATATATATTAGAAACACATTTATATATCTGTACAATATAAGGCTGCATAATTACTTTTAATACGACAGTGAAAAAGCTAAAGTGCAGTGACCCATACTAACCATTTAGGTTTCAGATAATAATAGAGATTAAAGTATACCAAGTAGCTACCATATGATGTAAAGTAACTATGCTATGTTATTGCAATATAGAAAGTAATTTTCAATCATTTTAAATCGGCAGCTTCAATTAAGATAATACCTGGAGATTCTGCCATGGAAGTCCTTGTTTAGTCACTTCCTTCTATAGGATGACAACACTCTGTCTCGCAATTGTGCTCCTGCATTGTCACCCTGTCACATGGCTTTTGATGGAAACTACAAGTGGCCTTGTCAACACATGTTACATACGCATGGGCCAATGCTTTCATCATTAGGAAACCCGCTGTCAGAAATGCTATACGGCCATTGTAGGAGAGGCTACCGGAGATTTGCTGCACTGAGATGCAACAAAGGGTCATCTATGGCCATGTGACAGGCCAGATCCAGAGTCTTTTTTTCTGCTGGACTGCTGTGTGTGGGGATCGTTCTTTGAGTGTCCACATCAATGAAAGAAACTAAAACATGTAGTACCGCAATGGACTCGGGAGTCTGCAACACAATGGACTCGGGACTCTGCTACGCAATGGACTTGGGACTCTAATGTAATAAACAGGACTCTGCAAAACAATACACTCAAGAGGACAACCAGCATCTTTCTCCCCTCCCCCCAAGCCGGGCCCACCTTTGCACTCCCAGCAACATCATCCTCCTCTGGTGGCCAGATGCTCCGCTCTCTGGAGCTGCAGACAACAGGCACAGAAGAGCACAGATCCGGCCGCTCCCAGCAACTTCATCGTCCGCTGTTCTGGCTGCTCTTCTCTATTACCTGCCAATTACCGCCCCCTCAGGCTAAGCTACCGGTCCTGGCTGTCTGTAAGAGTCCAGGGCTTACTATGCATGCGCCAATGACGCCTTGCCGCAAGAGGAAATCCACGCTACATGCGCATGCGCCAAAGATGCATCAGTGCGCCAACCCGCGCATGCGCAGAAGACCTGATGGAAAAAGGCAGGAAAATGTCCAGGAGGCGCACAGGAAGTGACCTCAACCTAATGGAAAAAGGCGGGAAAATGCCAAGGAGATGCAAAGGAAGTGACCTCAAACTTCAATCATCACTTCCCAATATAAGCCCAGCCCAGACACTGCCAAATTGCTGGATTATCTTCAGTCCCCCCTTGTGCCTGTGCTGGTGTGTGATCTGTCTGAACTTGTTGTGACCTGGAAACCTATTTGACTACTCTTGATAGCTGCCTGCCATTGACCTCGGATTTGTACCTTGACCATTCTACTTCTTTGCCCCTTCTGTACTCAGCTGCCAGATTGGAAACGACCCCGGCTTGGATCTCGACCATTCTTCTGATGAACCCTTGTGTACTTCGTTGCCAGAGTGGACTTGACCTCCGCTCGGATCTCGGACTAAGGCTTGCACGGTGCTCCGCACCCCTGGCACCCATGCCAATCGTTGTCCACCAGGTCTCTGTCTCCATCTCCAGAGACTTCAAAGAACCGAGGTGCAAGGGAGGCCTCCCCACTACTTCGGTCTCACCTCAGGTATGTGGCCCTCGTGACACTGTCAAAATGCCGGCAGTCCCCCAGCCCAGTCCATTCCTGCTACCAGTGGTGTCGCTGCTCCTGCCTGCCACCTGGACTTAGGGACAGCTGCTATGGGCCCCGGCAACTTATAGGGGCTTGAAGCAGCAACCCCTTTGGCCCTGCGGTAAAGACGGCCCTGGCACTAGGGGATGTGGAGAGTACACTAGCGGATAGGAGAGGTACACTAGGGGATGGGAGGGGTGCACTAGTGGAAGAAAGGGGTACACTAGAGGATGGGAGGAGTGCACTAGGGGATGGGAGCGGTACGCTAGGTAGCAGGAGTGCACTAGGGGACAGGAGGACAGGAGGGGTACACTAGGGGATAAAAGGGCACACAATTAGATGGGAGGGGTGCATTAGGGGATGGAAAGAGTATGTGCAGAGTTGGAACTAGAGTTAAGTAGAATAGGATACCTGTCAAACATTATGGTCAGAGCATATGCAGAACTGTAAGTCAGAATATCTGGAAGAACACTGAGGCACCTGAGTGCTAGAAACATGGAAAAATAAGCCCTCCACCAGTTGGGCACAGAAGTGGATTAATATCAGGGGGACAGCTACTGTGGACTGCTGGAATCGCATGCAGCCACCAGAGTACAGTGCCATCAACAGGTAAAAGAGGAAAATAGCAGGTTCGTGACACTTTTTAACCCCTCTTCACAGCAAATGTACCTCCTCTATCACTCCCTGATACCCTGACATAGTGTAAGCTCTTGTGGACAGGGCCCTCTTTCCCTTTATTTTTTTCATAATTATTAGTTATGGGCTATTAAAATTACATGTTTCTCTGTAAACGTCTAAAGTATTGTCATTAATCTGTCTACCAAATACCAATTTGTTTAATTACCCCTCTGTCACCATTTAGGGTATGTATTCTTGCATTCTTGTACTCTGTGTGCATTCTTGCAAAGAGCTGGTAGTTCATACTCAACAATTATTTTTTCAAAAGTAGGTATTGCAACAGATTCTAAACTAGAAAAAGCCATTATTTGCCTGTGTTCACCTCTTTTAGGAAATGTAATTAGGACTTATGGAGCAAGGTTTTATTTAAGCTCCCGGAGCCAATACAGGGCTGACTCAGAAGGCTGGTACATTATAAATACCACACAGATGCACAGTCTTGTTGTCAATACACCCTCCCTCCCTCTGTATGTGAGACTCCCAGAGCCTCCCAGACCTGTCAATCCTGCATGCACTTCTAAAAGAGCTGATAATCACTGTAATTTAGAAATGTGCTCAAAATGCCCAATCCAGCAATTTACCACATTTGCCAATTCTAAATAGCCAGTTGGAAGCTAAGAGGTTCTGTTAACAGCCAAGCAAAGCAATTATAAAAAGGGTTTACATTCTACAAAGAGAAAGCAAGTTTCAAGCACAGCTACTGCTCCAGGATGTGGCTGCCACCATCAAAGCTCCAATAAAACCGATCAATGAAGGGCTGCTACTAAAACCAGCGGCATTATGGTGTCCAGCTTCCAGCGTGGACAAGAGCTTTCTGTGTTGTGCTGATAATGTTAATACTTGCATCTTGTGGCTGTGTTTTTTTTAAATACATGTATTAAAGGTCACGTCAGTACACTCTACTTATAAAAATAGTATAATCAGCTATGAAAAGGGGCTTACATTTGCCTAGCTGTGACATCAGCATGTGCCAAAGATAATGTCGCAAATGAAAAGATGCATTCTGCATTATGCTTACGACTTATGTTGTGGGAACTGGCTGATCTATAGGGCAGCTTAAAAGTACCCATAGGCATGAGATGATCATGTCTGCAGCTCCCAGCAGACAGAACTAGACATTCCAAGGCCATCACGCAGTAGAACTAGAAAATGAGCCAGGTCCAGTTTTTTTTTTTTTTTGCCTGTCTCGATTGCTTCCTCTGGAAAAATACAGTGTCGGGGTGTCTGGCCACTCTGTTCTTTTCCATATCCATAGACATAAATTTGCACGCTCTAGCAGTGCAACCATGTCTGTTTTTTGAACAATCACTTTTAAAAACTTCCCTTGAATCCTGTCTATGCTAGAAGGAGACAAAGGGTGCTTTTGTTTGTATATTTTGGATTTTATATTCTTTAGCGCTAAAAAAAAGCTTGATTTTTTCTATGATGTGTTAGGTTGATTGCACACAAGTGATCCTAATACAAACATTTCCCAGCACACTTTCCAGCTAGCCTGCAAACAAAGCTTACATCGTCTCATAACTTGCGGTAAAAACAGAGGGTTTTAGTTGCTCAACTTTTACAAAACATGTGGAACCCACACTGCCTCATCAAGGCTCCTCTGTGAACTCTGTGTAGTGTGGTCCTAAAGGTGCCCATACACTTTACAACCCTCGCAAGACTTTTTACATTTTATTTATTTTGGGAGCAAATTTTTTTTTACTTCTTTTTTTTTTACACTTAATTTTATTGTAATCACATAGGGTGCTAAGAAGTACCCTATGTGATGACAAATTACAGTAACACGTCCCCTTTATGGAGACATCAGGGGTCTCTAAGACCCCTAATGTTACCAAGGGACCCCCAGAGAAGCTGATGAAGCACATATGTGCTTCATCAGCTTCTCATCGGTTTCTGTAACGGAGATTGACAGAGGAATGGGGAAGTGATGTAATATACATCACTTCCTGCATTCAGAGACCGGGAGGAGAGCGGAGGGTGATTGTGTACTGCCCTCCCTCCGTTCTCAGTGCACAGAGCCACATCGCCCGGGATGGATGGACGCCCGAGATCGCGGGGACGGTGGCGGCGGGGACAGCAATGGCGAGAAGACTTACATCATCATACAAGCGATCGGGCGTCTTTACAGAACGGCCATCGCTGGCTATTTAAAATCCTGGCGGTCTCCCACTCGTGTGCGCCAGGGGGCGCGCGCGATCAGGCGTGGGCACGAAGGACGCCTAAAGATGCCCACCCGCATCCAGGAGACTCCCGTCCGGCCGTCTTTCATCGTTCGGAGGACGGGAGGCGGTTAAGGAAAAATTACTGAAAATGTTGTATTAAAAAAAAGTTTTTTGTTTTTTTTACATTATGTTAAAAACATTATTACCCAATTTTTAGGTAAAATATAAAAGACAGGGTCATGTCGGGTAAATAGACACCAAACATGCCAAGCTTTAAAATTGCGCGCACCCGCAAAATCGCAAAAAACAACCATACCCAAAATTGACCATAGGCGACGCTTTAAAAGCTTTAGCCGCTTATCAGATTAGTGTTAGCAGTGATTGAAGGCCCCAGAATGATTGCTCTCACTGCGACGTTTGCAGCGATATGTAACATGTGAGGAGTAATGGGCGCAATCGTCGTTTTCGCACGTAGGCGCACCCAACGCATGTTTGCATGCGTGTATGTATGGGTGGGAACTTAAAAAAAATTGGTGTTTGTTTAAAAATTATTTTCATGTGTAACTTTTTAACTCAAAAGAAGACTTAGATCTCTTAAAGGAGAACTATGACTTAAGGGCAAATAAAAATACCCCTTACCTTGATTGTAGTAGCATCGTTCTTTTTTTCTAAATTCGCAGCACATCATAGATAAAACCCTCAAAACCTGTAGTAAATGGCCGTCTTCACACATGCTCCAAGCTCCTTTCCTCTTAGGGGGCGTTAACATTTGATCCAGCCCGCCCACGGCTTTTTTTTCAAATGATATCATTGCTGTGGCCGCGCTTCCTCTCATCGTGCACAGCTGTGTTTTGTCAGCTCGGGCACGCAGGCTCCTTCCCCTCTCTCTCTCTCTCTCTCTCTCCCTGCTGACACTGAAATACTAAAATGATCGTGGATCGCTGATGAGAGAGGGGAAGGTGCTCTCTCTCTCTCTTCAGCATTTAATACAAATGGGAAAGTCCATATATGGTAAATGATGTCACTGGAGATCCCTGCTGATCGTATCTGATCAGCGGATCCGATCAGCAGGGATCTCCAGTGACATCATTTACCATATATGGACTTTCCCATTTGTAGTAAATGCTGAAGAGAGAGAGAGAGCTCCTTCCCCTCTGTCATCAGCCATCCACGATCATTTTGATATGTCAGTGTCGGCAGGGAGAGAGAGAGAGGGTGGAAGGAGCTGGCACACGGGGACGTGCAGGTAAGGAGAAAGCTGCTGCGCAGCTCCCAAGAATCACTCTCAGTCATCAGTGGGGAGGATCCCGTCAGATACGTCGGGATGTCTTCTCATTGCGGTGCTTAGCCCCGCCCACCACCTAAAATAAGGTTTTACTGCCTTACTGTGCTTTTCGGCCAATTAGAGTAAATTACATTATTTACTTATTTAGCCTAAGGAATGCATTCATAAAAAAAATATAGAACCCCATAGTTCTCCTTTAAGGGCTTGTTCACACCAAGCGCGGAGCAGAGCAGGTGCAGACCGGATCAAAACTGCGTCCAATGTATTCCTATGGTATTTTGAGCTCCAGTTCACATCGCAGCGTGCAGATCCAGACCAGATCCAGAGCAGGTGAAAAAACTGCGGCAAGCCCTATTTCACCTGCTCTGGATCTGCTCTGGAACGCATCAAAAAAGTATGCAAAATGCAAAAACGCACCAAAAACGCATGCAAGTGCCTGAAAGCCCATGTTAAACTTTTTTTAACCAAAAACGGCCCGGAACGCATCAAAAACGCATCAAAAATGCGGCACAACCCACTGCACTGGGTGTGCAGAAACCTGACCGGATCTGCTCTGCATTTGGTGTGAACAAGGCCTAAGGGTAGCTATGGACTATCTTGAGTGTCTAGGTAAAAGGTTAAAAGTACCTTTTGATGTGAGTCTTCTATGTTCACATGAGTCCAGTACAATATTTCCCATATTATATTAAGCTTACACATTTATAGATTCCCCCTCTAGTATATCTTTGTAAGTCAGACAAGTGCAATAAATAGCCCTGCTGAAGGACTAATAAGAGATTGCTGGAATTACTTCCACTCAGTCTGAGCACGCTTGCAGGGAGACAGATGAACAGTAAAGCACACTCACAATAAAGTACTACTGAAAAGTGAATATGGCTTCCCTCATTTCCTTATATAATTACACACTATGCAAACATTTACACACATAGATAAGATTATTTACAATTTACTGACCATGCTAGCACATAGATCTAAAAAATATTTTTTTTTAATGCATGGGATGATTTGAAAACAATTACATGAAATGTAACATTATTATTTTTGGTCTTTCTATAGCAATGGCAATTCATGCAGCACTTTACATACTTCACATTCACACCATTCCCTGCCCTTAAGGAGGTTATAATCTAAGGTCAGCAACAGTGCAAATATCTGTATACCTCTTACCTGATTGGCTGCAGTGGAACACTCTTTATGATAACATACAGTATGTTCCTTTTAGTAACTTTAATGCCAGCCAGTTTTGGATAGAGTGAGAATGGGTAGAAGTAGGTTTTAATTCCTGGTAATAACCCCAATGGGGGAACCATCTTTTACTTACTGCCCTTGTGAATTCCAGTCAAAAAAATGTGAGAAGCAGTTTTCACCAGAACGAGAAGGTGCGGCCAGCAATAAAAACCTTATCATGAACCTTCCCTACCCTTCTAAAAATATAGTTTCGGTTCTGTTTATGTTGCCAGAGATTTAGCATTAGTTACTGCAGTGGCGGAACTACCGCCGGTGCAGGCGGTGCGGGCGCACCAGGGCCTTGGGCCTCCAGGGGGCCCAGCACAGTTTAAAAAAAAATCTTGCACCAGGGCCCTTTGTTCCTTGGGTCCGCCACTGAGTTACTGTTCTCACTGGAAGCAAGACAAACCTGACAGATGCACTAATCTTTACCTCCTGTACCCATCATAAAATGAAAAGTGCTGGCTGGAGTTGGACTTACTAAATGTGTATTCATTTTACATTATATGCAAAAGCTTTTGAAAGGCTTTGCAACAACTTCAAGCATGTTTGTAGTGAGATAAACAAGTAGGTTGCTATTGCTGACCCCCCTCTCAAAAATTAGTTACCTGACTGTCTCACGCTTGCTAAGTCATTAACCTGGGCCAGGTATGCAACAAGTGCAGCCATCCATAATTAAAAGACCTAAAATCCATTAGTGTTCCGAGTCAGGGACTCAAAATGTATTAAAGCCGTTGGAGGTTAGGTAGAGGTTAGCAATAGCAGCCTCCATATCTCAGTATAAGTTTCCATTAAGGTATGTCATAATTACATTGCACTTACTAAAATGTTTACATAAATTCGCGGAGAAACCTGAAGTAAAATACATAATTCTTAGTTTCCAAATACAGAAATTCCATTTTACAGATTGTAGATGTACAAGGCCAAAAAAACTATGGCTCTTGGCAGAAATAATGTAAGCTGTAACTGTACACATCTCTGTCTCCTTACCAAGAGCAGCCAGTCCTGCAGCAGGAGGTGAAAAGTCAGGGTCAGGCCGGGGTGTGATGGATGGGGTGGGGGTCACGGTGTCTGGATGAACAATCTTTATTTCCATTCAGATGGGGATTCTTTTTTTCCTCCTGTTATTTTTGTGTCTTTCACAAAATTTTCCACCTGGTTGTAATAATGTAACTAGTTAATCTTCTCCCGGACATTTGTAATTATGACGGATTTACAAGGAGAATATACATCTTTCTAAATTTTCAAATCTGCCATTTCATCTTTCTATAGAAAAGTTAAATTACTGTTGAAAGGGATTTAAAAATAAAAAAAAGAATAAAGTGAGTAGGAATTAGGAGTTGTTAGAAAGCAGCAAGATGAGACGTATCAATTGTACATTGCAAAGCGCAGTTTGGGGTTCATTTATAAAAGTTTCACCTAGGGGAATAGATGGTAGATGCTGTTCGCATGTCACTAGCTCCCCTACATGGCGTTTAAAAATATAGGAATTCCTATACTTGTCACTGCCATCTAGGGGGGCCAGTGCTGTGCGAATGGCATTGTCGGGTGGAACTTTTATAAATGAACCCCTTGGTATTGTTTAATCACATGGTAAAAACTGCAAGGGTGCACTAAACCAAACCAACTAATGAGATTTCAGATGTGGTTTTCTATCCATGGGGCAAAACTAAAAAACTTATATATGTTTGGCTTTCATGGGTTACAGCACATACCTGTTGTTGATGCTTACGTTAATAACTAAAGCTGGCAAACCACAGCTTAATTTTTGGCTGCTTTGACCACAATTTTAGCGCTGGGTGGCCCAACCACCTGGTTTAATGAAAGTTGCTTTTTCTGCATGAAGCGACCCAAATTTGAGCTGTGAGTGGCCCTGCCAGCACCGTCCCGTTTGATAAAATTCAACTTTTTAGGGGAAATCAACTGAAATTCATGCTTTGGCACCACCTGGTTCAACAAAGGTTGATTTTTCAATTGACTTTTGTCAACAAGTGGAAAATTATTGGCTGTACACTGACTGCATCTAATCAGAATACAATAGCAGGCAGTGAGGATTTTTCTATTCCACTATGGGGGATTCCAATTATTCAGCTCTTTGGGTGCATGGCCAGCTTAATTCTGAAAGTTCAGTTCATAGATAAGGGTTGCCCTACTTCCTGCCTTGCTTTACAAGCACATGTTAACACATATAAGGACTGGTGTAATGTCCTTGCCTGCCGCGAGCCGTATGCGTTCCAGCGTGGAACGCATCGGCCGCATCACGGAGGCCACTTCCCTCTTGGAGGGGGAGCTTCTCTGCTCTCCACCATGGAACGCGGAAGTGACATCACGGCCGTGTCACTGCCGGGTTCGCGGACTATTTAAAGGTACTGTGGACGCTATGGAAGCGTTCCACTATTGTGCTCGATGCCCTACACAAGCCAGGAGCTCCACGAACCACACACACCTCTGGACCTTGATCTACCTGACAACTAACTACTAGGAACCGCAAGTATTGGTAACAAGTGGGGGATTTGTACTTGCCCAGTTGAACTGTCTAACTACTAAAACCCTTGGCTAAAGAACCAGTACAGTATACTGTGACAATCTGCTCGCTTGTTCATTCCTGCTTGAACGTGTGTATATACCTTTATTCTGGATCAAGACTGTTACATAACCTCTGATTCTAACTCTCTGTGTACTGACCCGTTTAGTGCTGAGTTGTGTACACAATACTTTGTTCAAACTTCCCCACCTCACTTGTGGCAAATGATGCAAGAACCCCTCACTCTCCGTTAAGATTGAGAGAGACGCCTGGGGTTCAAGCCTGATTGCCATACCCAGCCTTCAATCACCTTCTCAAGTCCGCAGCTGTGATCCATTGCCCCGTCCCAGCAACAGGTGCATTACAACTGGTAACTTACCAGTCCTTAAATGTGGTGGCTGATTTAGTTTTCAGGCTTAGTACATTTTCTACAAGTACCGAAAAAAACACATTATTTAATCAAGATGAAGAGAGAGGGTGTTTATAGTAAAAATCCGGTGAACAGCCTAGGGTGACAACGCTGCTAGTGTGGTGAGTAACTGTTGTCACCCCAGTGTGTCATTGATAGAATCACCAGCAAAATAATAGGTCTGGAAGAAAGGAAATTATTGCAGCCACCACATCTAAGGACTGGTAAGCTGTGATACGTAAACTTTTTGTTTTCAGGTTTAGATAAACTACCAGTTACATTCTTCTCCATGCAACAAATTCTGCTTAAAAGCAGATCTCAGTCTTGTTTCTTTTTTGGTCCAATCTGATAAACAGTGTATCCACTGTAAAATAGACATGTGCGATTCCTTTTGTTCCGAATTTAAATTCAGCATATTCAACATTCGGATGTAAAATACAAAATTTGGATTCGTCTGAATCCGCATAACGAAAAGAATTGACATTCTGACCCGAATGACAACAAACGAAATAATAAAAAATACGTAACTAAACAAACTTAAACAAATTATTTGCCGGCGCACATGTCTACTGTAAAATATATGATGGAACTCACCTATAATATAACTGTGCTCCTACGGAACATGTCAATGTCATCAACAGCAACCAGTTAGATCAGGTTTTTCATTTCTTTTCAATGTGAGTTACAAAATTACTATTATTATATGGAACTTATATAGCGCCAACAGTTTGTGCAGCGCTTTACAATATAAGGAAGACATTACAATCACAATACAATTCAAGACAAGATGGTAAGGAGAGCCCGACCCGTGAGGGCTTACAATCTAAAAGGGAGGGAGAAGTGATACATGAGGAGGGAGCTGTGTGGGGATGAATTGTTTGAGAAAGTGATGGTTCAGTGGTTAGGTTGAGGTGGGATAGGCTTCCCTGAAGAGATGAGTCTTAAATAAAATAAAAGCTGAAATGAGATTGTTGTTAGAGATGATAGTTCACTTTTGCCTTTCAATGACCATGTTCCACATCTATGGCTGTGATTAAGAAGGGCTCTCTGTAAGCACGAAAATCACGAGCAATGTCTCTTATCTTGCTTAAACATGTTTGCAATAAGGTAGGACTTTTAATATGTCAGGGATGTCGATGAGACTCTGTTCTCTGTTACACATTCAGATATATCTGGATCAGTGACATGGCCCAGTGTGCATTTTCTGCTCAGGCATGTGCAGTAAAACAGTTACTTGATTGTCTCTGGGGAATAAGAGAAAGGTCTTTAATAATGACTTCTCAAACAGAGAAATTTTCAT
Source organism: Nanorana parkeri (assembly GCF_000935625.1). Lineage (NCBI taxonomy): Eukaryota > Metazoa > Chordata > Amphibia > Anura > Dicroglossidae > Nanorana > Nanorana parkeri. The sequence goes on along the minus strand of NW_017306646.1, from coordinate 561,054 downwards.
GCATGCCAGAAACCCACTGTGAGCAAAGTCTAAGATTTTTTTACAGCTACAATAGTTGTTTGTTGATTTTCTGAGGCTGTCTGAATTTTATTTTTGCATGTCGATTGAGCTATTTTTAATTACCGATGGGTTTATTATAAACTATTCAAGCAATACAACATTCTTGATAACTCAGTGATGTAGAGATTAATACACAAAGCTTTATACAAGCCCTAGAATTGCTTATTATTGCATGCAGAGGTTTTTCTACATGCTGAAAATGTGTGTTATCAATGTATTATGCCTACTTCCTGGGAAACTATGAGAGTAGATGTCAGCAGCACACCATAGACATTCAACGGATGAATATTTATTCTTAACACGAATACAGAGATGTGACATTTTGGGGCCTAAAGAGAAACCCTTCATCTTTCTTGGAAAGATCCTCTTCATACTGCTGCAATAATATATCTTGCTTGACTTCATGAAACGTAGGGTTGTTCAATCAACACGTCTTACCACCATTTCAGAGTAGTGATCCCTTTTTTCATATTCCACTGTAGAAGCATGTGTAGCACCCTACTGTTAGGAGTTCTAAAATATATCTATAGTCTATGTTCAGTTCAACTGTGACAGAGCAATCTGTGAAGCTGTGTCTGCCTGTTGATGGGTGTGGTACCACACAGGACAGAACAGCCAATGAGGATTGCTTTGGGCATTTATGTCTCCCAGCCAATCACTGTAGGACAGTAGCAGTGATGCATGCTGGGAGAGGAGATAAATGCTGAGTGTGGCTGATGCAACGGTCTCTTCCCTCCCCCAGGGCCTCCTGGGGGCAGAATGCCTGCTGCTGAGAGACAGAATAGGTTAGGCCCAAGTCTGTTGCCTAAACCTGGACACTGGGGCCTGAGCCTGGAGGCCCAGTGGTCAGCCACTCATGTTGGAGTTGAACCTGAACAAGAATCTTAACAGTACTGCTTGCCAGAAGTTCTCCACACAGATTGCCGATACGGCTCAAAGGTCCAAGTCTGTGGTGGCAGCAGTTACTATGCTCTATTTCAAGTAATACGTGTCTATCTCATCCTGGATTCACCTGACCCTCTCTCCCTGGAGTTTCAGAAATAAAAGAGAATCATCTTGGAGCAATTGTCTGGACTTCAATCTGTCGGTAACCACTGGAAGTGGTAAGTGCTTTTGGGGCAGCCATGTGTTTTAATAATACCTAGACAGGCTATGGAAGTCCCGATCATTCAGCGGCTCCTTCGGGGGTGAGCGCTAAATATGTAAAACCTCATTGACAGTGGGAGACCTTCAATATTGAGTCTGGAAGGCCATAAATAACATGAAAGGGGAAACGTCAAACCACACACACATTTTCAGAGCTAAGGCCATTCACATAACACTAGGTGCTTCCAAGGCTACATATTTAACCATGACACCCAAACTATGTCCTTCAGCATTGGCTGGGTTCTAGGAACAGGGTTATCTAAGGCTCAACCCCATCTTTCTTCAGACATGAACTGGCCTTCACCCTTGGGTCTCACAGCTCAATTCAAGATGTCTCTCACATCCTCACCGCACGGGTCCATATTCTCTGACTCCCACCCAGGTGCTAGGACCAAGGTGACATGTTTTCCTTGCCCGGTGGGGTTACATTTATGCAGCCTCCTTAGGCCACACCACATACCCAGTCTTCCATCCCCCTTAACCACTGCTCACTTCCCACTCCACAGATTTTTTTGATAGCACCACTGTAGACATTTGGGTCTTGTATATGATTGCTCAGAAACTTTACTGGAAACTTCTCCTATGCAGAACAACATCTTGAAAATAAAGTTACTATTAAATGGTTAATGCACTTTGCTGCTTAGCAGTCTTTCTCCATCCGAGTCCGAGTCTTTTTGAATCTCTTGAGGGAGACCACTTACATGGCTCACCTTGTTTGCTCTCTCTCTACTTTCTATCATCTGAGTTGTCGGATAATGTAAAACTTGCATGAAATGTATAAGAAAATACCAAACAATTCAAGACCAAACTGACTCGGCTATAATGTATTGGAGGTTAATTAGTCACATTAAATGTCCTAAGAGATCTTTACACCTGATGTACCATATATCATGTTTAGTCTCTTTCAGGTGGTAATTTAATTCTTGTCAATAATACGTAGGTTGGTGGATTGTTAAATCACATCAGCGGAACATATTGATATAGTTATGAAAATTACATTAAAGGAGGGTCTGCTGAACTATCATCAAACATTTTAGCCTTCTGACCTCCCACCCCTTGGTTTTGTCATTTCTGTAAAATGCTCTTCTCAGGGACCAGAAAACTCCCCATCTGTGTAGCAACGAGTTTCCCAAGGAATTTCTTAAAGGTCAGAATTATTACAACAGATGCTGTGAACAGTGTGTGATTCCGTTAAAACACATGTTGGCAACTACAGTTTGTGGGTATAAAGGATTAACTCAATTGTCTGCCACGTAGAGCCTTGCTCCACAGGCTGGAAAATCTTTGCGTGTTGCCTCATCTGTAGAGAAAACGGTTAGCCCATTGTCAGAATGCTGGTCTAACAGCAAGGACTTAAGGTGGCCATACACTGTACAACCATTGCAAGACCTTAGTCTTGCGATGGTTGTAAAGTGATTAAAAAAACGTACGATCTGTCCATCTTCGACAGGCCGATCGTACTCTCGATCATAGCAAGCCAGCCCCCCTGAGTGGCGGGCTTCCGATGACCGCAATGCTGAACGGGCAATGTGCGCGTGCGCACACCGGCCCGTTCGGCATTTGTCTCCCGAGCACCGTTCAAACCAGCCGAAAATCATACGATTTTCGGCTGGTTTTCTAGCGTGCTCCTTAGACAAAAGACGTGCGACCATATAGTAGAAACGGTCGCACGTCTTCGTTCACACTGCTCGATTCTCGTACGATCGCGGGATTTCCCGTGATTCTCGTACGAGAATCGAGCAGTGTATGGGCACCTTTAGGATGTTCTTCTGCACCTAACATGAACACTCTTCTACCAGTCATCCCCTGATATGATATTTGCACAGACCTACACAATCAGATAGTTGAGTGAAAGGACTGGAGTCTGTAGAGAACAATGGTTTGAACTAATGATGTGTTGATCCGTAGTACATGATATGTAGCCCTGTACCCCCTTTTCCACTTACAGAGCTAGGTTATTTTTCTTTTAAATAAATATTAATGTATTTTAATGGTATCTATCTACCAGTAGCTGCCTCATTTCCCACCCTCGGCTTATATTCGGGTCAATACTTTTTCCCAGTTTTTTTGGCTAAAATTAGGTACTCGAGTATATACTCGAGTATATACGGTATATAGTGAAATGATGAGTGGAAATGAACCTTCAGGACACATGTGGTTCTATGTCCCACTTAGTCCATCTTTTCTTTGCTTTCTGTTAGTCATGAAGACAGATTTGGATATTTAGAAAAATGTGAGCTAACAGGTGGTCTAACATGCAAAACTATTCTTCTAAAATGCCAGAATTTTTAATACCCAGCACACCATCCTACCTCCCAGCCATGTATTGCCAAATAAACCTACACAACACGAACACTTCCAGGAGATCCTGGCTCTTTATCAAGGAACACAAGTATAAAAACAGGTATTTTTTTTCAAATGTCAGACTTTTATTTAGACTTTATTTAAATGATTAAAGCTGTCTTCTTAATAGAATAGAAATCTTGGACTGTCACTACTATAGAGGGAAAAGCCAGAATGTGCCAGTAACCCATAAAGCTTATGTAAACCCTGACATTTAACTTCTTTAATTTGGTCCTGTTTGATCTAATAAATTCATCAACAGGGTTATTCACAAAAGGGTGAAGAGTTTGGAGAAGGCAGGAGAAGTGAACAATCTAGGACAAAATAGCTGATTTGGAAAAATTATCCGATTCAGTTTACTTTCCAGTTCAGCTATGTTGTCCTAGATTGTTTGCTTCTCCTGCCTTCTCCAAACTCTTCGCCTTTTTGTGAATAGCCCTGCAAGTGTTTTGTTATGTTGGATCTGTTTGATTCGTGCAAAAAGTAACTGTTATTCCTGCCAGAAATACAGAGAGCTTGTTACTACCTGTACACTCTGCCCCTCTTGCTCTGAAATGCCACGCCCTGCTGAGCTCATGTGAACTGCAGAACAACTCCCCCTATGTTATAAAAATTAAATTGGAAGCCTAGGATGGCAACAATGCTTGGTAATAAATACAGTACAGTGAGCGAGTTTAGAAAAAGTGTGTTGGTGAGAGGATCAGCAGGTAAAAATAAAAGGGAAAACAACCTGAAAAATAGAAAACTAATGCAGCCACCACATCGAAGGCTTGGTAAAGGGCAATTTATAAAACGATTGTTTTTGAGATTAGATACACTTTAGGTTCTCTTTGTAAAGCAGTGAAAGTAACTTTCACCTGGCATTCTCTGGTGGAGAATCAATCTGTCATTTATAACACATGGACCTGGAAGATTTTCCTGCAAAACATGTTTGCTGAATATCACATTTACTGCTTTATAAAAATACCCCTTTGCTAGAACAATGCATTATAGCATCTATCAGTGACATTAAAGGGAATCTAAACCCTAAAACAATGACATTTAGTTTGCATTTAATTTTTGTTCCATTAAAAACTGATTATACCTTTTTTTTCTCAGTGCTGCTGATCACCTCCATCCTCTTTCAGACACTTCCTATCTACATGTACTCACTTCAGCATTGGCTCCACATTATTGCTCTAAGCCAGCCTTTCTGAGAATGACAGCAGTGGTTCATACTTTTACTATATGTGTTGGCCTGCCCCATTGTAATTGCCATCAGTGGTGCATGTGACATGGCAACAGTGCAGTATCACAATTAAAGGATGGTTTCCACCCCATAATAAGAAGGGCCTGAATAGGGATCATCATGGCAGGATTGCTAGTTATTCTTTTTAATGATTATATAAGCTTATATGACTTACAGGGCTATTCACTAATGAGTGAAGGGTTTGGAGAAGGCAGGAGAAGTGAACAATCTAGGACAAAATAGCTGATATGGGAAAATTCTCCAATTCAGCTCGCTTTCCAGATCAGCGATGTTGTCCTAGATTGTTCACTTCTCCTGCCTTCTCCAAACTCTTCCCCCATTAGTGATGGTCCTGTTAGTTTAGATATACTTCAAGTACATGGCAAGCATCTTTCTGTACTTATTATTACTTTAAGGATGGATGGAAAGGAGGAAGGTGTAGGTAGGTGTAGCCCAAAAAATAATACCCTTTCAGAATGTTAATAACAATAGAAATGTAGGTGGTACCTTGAAACTATATAGTTAATGACAGTCCAATGTAGCTAAATTTTGAAAACAAAGGTTGGAATCACCAGAGAAGTCAAATAAGAAAGGCAGGGATCGTGGGGGCAATTATAACATAATCTAGAAGGGAATAAAAAAAGGTACACCGTGCCTTGCACTCCCCTTCCCGCACAGCAAGCAATAGGAAGGGCACTAAATAGCGTGCATAGTTCAAAACAACATGGATAAATAAAGCCTAAGCCTAGTTCTGTACTTAATGAGTCCCTGTATCCACAAAATATGCTTTAATTGCTGTGTTACAGTTAGGAGTCTTAAAGATACATATGCCCCTCAAACAAAGGATCATAAATAAATAAATACATAAATAAATAAATAAATAACTACAACTCAAACCTTTTGCACAAATTATTAATACTCCCCCATTACCACCATCATCAGACACAGCCACAGTGCCCCCATTTTCCCATTTATTTCACTGACCTGCAAATACCACCAATAACCCACTACAGACATATCAGCAGTGTCCTCTAGATGCCCTTTTACCTACATATGCCCATTAGTACCCCTTGAAGACAGTAAACGTATCCCTCTTATCCTCTTATAGATGGACACACAGAAAATCATTCAATCCAATATAATAAATACTCCGCTGCAGAATATTCCTTCACCCCTCCGTGCTTCAATTAGCTTCTAGTCTGAGCTCCTTTATCTCCATTCTTCCCCTTTCTTTCACCTTTTCTCTGCCTCCCCCCTTCCCCACTACCTCCCTACCTCTGCAAAGTCTTCAGAAATTGGCATGATAAAGCGGGCTCTGAGGCCGCCAAATTCCATTCCCTGATGGGTAATTCTCTACCGGATAAAAGTATACAGTTTAGTCTTGGCAGAACTTCTAATTGGCTGGCCCCACCCAGTCGGTCTATGCTGTACACTGTCACAGGCTTGAGGGATGGTACAGTGTGTGTCAGATTCTTGTACTGCCCATGTCTATAGGTCTGGTGAGACAACAGCACTCTGTGTGCACAGGCAGGCATGGGGAATCATTCCAATGTAGATCCACCACTACACCTTACAGTACCTATTGTATGAATTGCTGGCACTTGAGGTGAAACCCAGTACTGACTGGTACAAAAGGTATTCATGTTAAAAAAAACAGTACTTTGCTGGGGGAAATCGTCATAGTTAGAAGGTCTGACATAATCTTGACTGTACCTGTACAAATCCTTTGCTTCTTTCTGGCAAAAGGGAAAGGTTCTTGTTGTCTGTAGGGAACAATAAACAAATGTCTATTCTAACTGTCAGTGTGTGTCAGAAAATAAAAGGAAAAGCCCCGATTTCTGCTTACAGACATATAGGTACTTTCAATCATTTTCCTGCATCAGTCCTTGCTCTTTAGGAGGAATAGCCTATGTATGCAGGAGCCTAAAGCTTAATAATCAAAATGTGCTAACTTAGTAAGGACAAGGCCGATGACATAATAATAAAGTTGGAGCTAATACAGTTTAAAGCACTGTGAATAAAGGAACATCGGCGCCGTTGTTAATCTTAGTAGCAGAAAAAAGTATATCTAAATTAGTGTCACTTTGTTATTGATTTGGTGACAGCACCTAAAATGTGGCATTTGAAACTGCAAATGAGCCAGGTGTTGGCAGCTATATGTAAGTTGAAACTGATTAGACTCCAGGGGTTTTCCCACATCCTTCAGATAGGCATCACACTTTCATATCCATTTATTGAGCAGCAGGCCTTATTACAGACATATGTGAAAACAACACCTTGGTTGGAAAAGAATTAAAATGTGCCAGGCAACATATTTTTTATAGAAATATTTCCCTACTTTTACAATGAATCTAAAAAGTCTACACAGCCCTGAACACAGGCCAGGTTTTTAAGATGAAAAAAAAAAAAATCAGACATAAGATAAATCTCTTATGAAATGTTTACACTTTTAATGTGACCTATAATCCATGCAATTTAATTAAAAGCAAACTGAAATCTTTAAAGGGGGAAAAATAAAAATATAACAAACTTACAATATCATCGTTACATAAATATGCACATCCATAAACTAAGACTTTGTTGAAGCACATTTTGATTTTATGACAGCATTCATTCCTTTGGGGTAGGAGTCTATCAGCATATCACATCTTGCCTTGGGAATCTTTGCCCACTCTTCCTCACAAAAGCACTCCAAATTTGTCTGACTGAGGGCATTTCCTGTGCATAGACTTCTTTTGGTCACCCCACAGATTTTCAATTGGATTCAGGTCCTGGCTCTGGCTGGGCCATTCTAAAACTTTAATTTCTTCTAGGTAAGCCATTCTTTTGTGGATTTGGAAGTATGCTTTGGGTTATTGTCATGCTGAAAGGTGAAATTCATCTTTGCTAGGACAACAAATTGACTGATACTCAGAACTGTTCGAAAGATCCCCCAGCTTGACTAAAGCCCCAGTTCCAGCTAAAGAACTTCCCCAAAGCATAATGTTGCCAGCACCGTGCTTCACTGTGGTTATGGTGTTCTTTTGGTTATGCGCAGTATTGTTTTTGTGCCAAACATGCTATTTGGAATTGTGTCCAAAAAGCTCAATCTTGTTCTCATATTTTCCCACATTCTTTTGTCAGGCTTCGTGTAGGTTTTTGCAAAATGTAGCTGGGCTTGAATGCTTTTCTTAGTAAGTAAATGTTTCTGTCTTGCCACCCTAGCCCACACAACAACACTTTCTTAGTTCAGTGAGGGTGAAATATGCTCATAAATCCAGGTCCAAACTAAGCACTCAAGACTCCCCCTCAAGCTTCAATGCTTGTGAGGCTCATTGATGGAAAATCTTTAAGAACATGTTAGGACTTATGTATGTGGCTTATGCAAGCAGATTTTTCAGGCAATAGATGGTTTCAGGGACGAACTGTTGCTATCGATGCAGAGGCTCCCAGCACAGAACAAGAAGGTGAGTATGCAGCAGAATAGGGTTAGGGGTTAGCACTTCATTCACAAAGTAGGTTAAGTGTTAGGGTTGGGCTTACTTTAGCGGTAACGTTTAAGGGGGGAAATAAAATGTTAAGGGCTTGCTTTAGAGGTTAGAGTGATAAATAAGGGATGAGTATAAGGGGAATGCGTTAATGTAGGTGATAATATGCTTATTAGCTCTTTGGGCTAAACCTGCTAACCCTAGGCTCCTTATACTGAAAACAAATGTATTGGCTAAATAAACCCCATGTCTTGAAATTTTACAGAAATCTTGAAGCAACTAACATAAGTTGGATAGCATCTATTATTAGTATAAGCCAGTAGGAAGATATATGGCCAAGATCAATAATGCTCTCTTCTCTTTCAACATGATAATGTAAGAGTGTTCAGTTCATAAAAGAAGCAACGCATGAAGACTCTAAATTCACCAGTAACAAAAGACTCTGAGAAACGATTAGACCACTATAAATGTTTTCTCTTGGCTGAGCCTTAGAAGTGCATTGGGGAAAAATAGGAGGAAAAATTAGTGTTCTCAAAATGCTGAAATGTCAGCAGATTTGTGGAGCTGCTCAATAGATTAATTCTCTGGCTGACCTAAAAGGAATGGATTCCCAGCCGTAACTCAGACTGGTAAAAATTGATTTCTATGTTCTTTTTGACGGAATAAGATAAAATTCTGCTCATTGGCAGGACTTTCCCCACTCCCTGCAAATGGATAAAAAACATGGCCTGAGATCGCTCTGATTAATTGAGAAGTCACTTTAAATATTGTCCGTGGATCATCATAGAAGACAGGAAAACTTTCAGACAATGATTACTCTACACAACGCTTCCGAGGTTCTTTTACATGAAGACAGCGTTAAGCAGTATTAATATCACATTGTGAGAACTCTGCAAGACTGAGCACATTACACAATGGAAAAGACATTTTTTAACCTCTGAAGCTGTTAGTGCCAGAGTTGGCCCCGCTTGAATATAATGATGCATAAGAAAAACTGTGAAAACTATATTTTATGTTCTGTTAATATGACATGGCATACTAATGTTCAACTACTGTAAATGATAATGTGTTCAGTAAGTGCATATTTTTCTATTTACAGAGAGTGAGCATCATGTGTATGACTATATGTTGGAATCTGTAATGTTTTCAAAATAAATATAAAAACTGCGAACATCCTAGTGTTCTGCTTTTTACATAGTTTATATAACCGTTTAGGACCAGCAGATATAGGTCCTTAGGAAAATGCACAGTTCAGGTTTTTATTAATGCTTTTAGCTGATAAGTAGATGACGGTAGCTAAATATTTCTGTTACAGACAGAGCTACCCTCTCAAAACATTTTTTGCAAGTAACCCAGATGGCATGGGGTGACTTATAAAGAATTACTTACCTGTAATAAAAGAGGCTGAATTCTTACCTTTTCAGCAGTCCATTTGTTGAAACTCCACATCTTTGGGGATTATTATTGTTATTATTACTATTATTGTTATTATACAGGATTCAGATAGCACCAGTAGTTGGCACATCACTTTACAATATAAAGGAAAACAGTACAGTTACAATGCAATTCAGGACAAGATGATTTGAAGGACCCTGCTCATGAGTGATCACTAGTGATGAGTGAACAAAGTAAAGTTCAGTTTGCCAGACCTATGCCAAACCCAGTGGGAATACTGCAATCTCTGAACATAGTACTCAAACCCTATTAAAGTCTATGGGAGTCAAATCTTGTAACTTTCTTGTCTTTTTAAAAAACAATTTGCAAGCTTTGGTTAAAAAAAAAGTATATGGAGCTGGGCAATTCCATGGGGGACATGTACCAATGCAAAAAAGATTTTTAAAAATATATTGTGGGGAGTGGGCAGGGGTGTCCCGAGGCTGGTGGGTCACCGGACACCTGCCAAATTTCTAATGTTTACTGCAGAGTAAATACTGCATTATGCATTGAATTTTGTGGCCTAATCTGGTGATCCGGCATCTAAAGGTGCCACAATATGTTTCCACAACTGGACCTCAGCTGCCAAATTCTTATTGTTTGCTGCAGAGTAAATCCTTTGACAGTTCGCTGCCTATTCCAGTGCCCAGGTATTGTAAAGGTGATGTTTCCACAGCTGGACCTTAGCTGCCAAATTTGTAATGTTTTGCTGCAAGGAAAAACCTGCATTGCACATCAAATTTTATAGCCTCTTCCAGTGCTGTGGCACTCAAAAATATTTGTGGCTATTGCCTCTCAAATAATACACTCTAAATCATCTCGTCTCTCCCTCTTATATTATGGTCTAACCAAGCTGATTAAATATAGTCCATCCAATGTATAATAGGTGTGGCTTTTTTCTCTTAAATATTGCACTCCAATGTTTATTTCAAGATAAAACATGCATCATTTCTACCTCTTAGATTGCCGCCCTATTAAACTGCTTACCTACTGTCTAGCAACTGAAACATATTGATGACTATTTTTTCTCAAATAATACACTCTAATTTCAATAAAAAAATAAAACCTGCTTTGTATTTACTTACTTACTTTATATTGTGCCCTAACCAAGCAGCTTACATACTATCCAGTATTTGTGGCTATTGTATCTCATTTACATTTATTTGCAAGATAAAACATGCCTTGTCTTTTTCTATTTGCTGCCTACTCAAGTGCCCATGTACTATCCTGATGCTAATGAATTTCTACCAAACACATACCTGAAGTCTACATTTTAAATATTAGGGGAATAATTGGGGATATGGGGGTGGAAGGGGGTTTAGGAAATGTGGGAATGTAGTTTTGAAATGTTTTTGTGCATTCTGCTTTGAAATTGTATTAAACCTTTAAGAAAATGCTGTGTGCTAATGTGAAAAAAACTCGCAAACTATTAAACTGTTTTGCCACTGACCAATTTGTGGAATTCAGTGGTGTGAGCATTGGCACAGGTAAGTATTAAGCTAGTGCTCCTTTGATGACCATTCAGCAGTAACTATGGCAGTAATTTTTGCCTTCATTATCCCATCAGATGCTTGTGTAAGCTTTCATGTCATATATGGGCAAACCTTTAAAAATGCATTCAGAACCTACTGTACTGCACTGGGGATGAGCTATGGGTTCCCAGCAACCATAGGTTCATGGCAAATCCTTGTGATCTGTGATGTTTGCAAAGTCCGCAGGTTTGCACACTTGTGGTATGCAATGTCCTATCGCTTCTAATTTTTGGGATAAGATTTTCTGCATCCTTTCTAACCTGGTTGATTGATCCCTTAAGCCCCAATCCTTGCCCTTCTCAGTCAGAAATCTGACTACCTCTCTTCAGTTAAATTCAAACTTTTTTTTACAAGTACTATTGGTTGCAAAAAGTGAAATAGCTAAATCATGGAAATTGTACTCCTTTAGCGTCTCCAAAGCAAAAGAATATATCACTTGGATTATGACCCACAAAAAGAGATCAGTCATACTTGACAGTGACATGCCTAAGTTCGAAACCATTTGGTATCCATGAATACATTACCTACCTCCTAGCTTTGAACATCGCCTGCTCTCTATCTAAGATACTTCTTTTAAGAGTGCCTGACCCCTCCGGTTGCAGTCCGAGCCCCCCTTTTTCTCTTCTTAATCTTTCCTTTTCTCTTTTCTTTCTCCTGCTGAACGCTTTATATCTCTTTGTGCACTGTCTGATCCTTGGATATTTCTTGAACTTCACCTCTTTCCACACTTTGTTCCTGAGGATATAGTTCCCCGTTCTGTCTTCAACATAATGTGGTACCTATATGCATAATACCGAGAGTTCGTGGACATTTTATAATGACTCTAGTTATGCTACTTCGAAGGTTTTCATTATTGTACCAAACTGTCCGGTCCTTTCTTAGGCTACATCCCCCTTCTTTGTCTATAAAATAATTAAATATTATCAAGTGGAAGTTGTATTTTTATATATAGACTCTATATATTATCATTGTAATATACCTTCCTTGTCACACCATATTTCGTATTTTGTACTTTTGCAAAGATGGATTGTTGTCTGCTCTGTTTTGTTTTTCCCTTCTTCAATAAAAAAAATAATTATATGGAAAAATAAAGCCTCTCTCCAATCTGTATGGTATTGAAAAAAAAATGTCTTTTGTTTTTTGAAATGTTATATTGACAATAGTTTTTGCGACTTTCAAACAGTTTTTGACGATCTTCTCTGTCCTGCACACAAATCTAATCTGGGCAGATTCACCCATGCAAATAATAAACTTATGACAATGATCTGAGTAAGCATTTTGCTATGTAAAAATGCAAGGGATCATTTGGAAGGAAGTTAGATACAATATAAATGATTATGAAGTACCAGAAATAATTATGGGGTACTTGCAATTAGGTGTCCCATTCCAAGTAATGATCAGTAAACATTTTCTTTTACAATGGAGTTCATACTATATAATAAAGTTAACAAACACTGTTAATAAAAAGCAAAGGTCTCATGTACAGCGGGCCTAGAAGCTTCAGAAATGCAAACAGTCAATAAAGAAAAGAGGAATCAGTATTGAACTCAGTACAGAAGGAATTGCATTTTAGTATTGCATTGTAAATTAAGCAGTGCATACTGAACATGACCTCCTTTATGGACATTGCTTGGTTATTTAAAGTGCAAGATGACTACTCATAACACAACAGAAGTAAAAATAAGATTCTATTGATTACCCAGGGTCTTATATGTACTACACAACATCAGTAGGTTTATATCAATAGCCATTATATCAAAAAACCACAGACAAATGAAACCAGGTGTATGTAACATCCCTCTGTCCAGCTGTTGCTGAATTGTAAATTCCATGAATCACAACAAGCCACAGTTCAGGATGGGACAGTATGTAACGATAGGATTTGTAATTAGTAATGGTGCTTTAATGTCAGTATGTATAGGAGACAGTACAAAGATCAATGCATACCAAGTAACAGATAATAAAGCTTGCTTTAGTTGGCCAACAGCTACTGCCTAAACACAGGCTTTTTGTAGATATACTATCCATCTCATAACTCCTATCTTATGTGGAAAAATAAGAGAAAAATAAAAAGCGAGGAGAGTTTTTTTTAGCAGAAGATGTCTCTGCTGCTAAAAAAACCTTTCCCATTTCTCCTAGCAAAGGTTTCATATTTTCAATATGCCGCACATATGCATTGCAGTGTACATCCTGACTCCATTCCGCCAGGTGCCAGAAATTTTTTACTGGAGCCTCTCCGACCACACCTTTATCTATCAGTCACAACTGTCAAAAAGGCCCCCGAGCTGCCAAACAGGTGCATTAAAAGAGAACTACGGGGTAAGTGTTTTTATCCCATAGTTCGGGTAGTTAAGGGTCACGGGGGGACATATAATAACCTCCCCCCATGACCCAAAGCTCAGTATATTGTAAGCTTTTGCCTGTGATATAGTAAGGGTGCCGCAGCTGGGACGGATCCCGACTATGCTGTCGAGATCCACCAAGCTGTGTGAATGACAGCTGGCTCTGCCTATCCAGAGCCAGAGGCAGCTGTACCCGCCCCCTCCCCCGTCCGTTCCTCCAGTCAGCACTGGATTATCGGAGCGGGAGGGGGGAATCCCTGTGGGGAGCCGTGAGTGACAGTCACTGCTCTCTGCAGGGAGATGATCGAGGAGTGAGCGAGCGACGGTATGCGTTCGCTCACTTTCTGATCAATAGAACCGACGTGTGACAGTTTCATTGTCACACGTCGGCTCGAACTATGTGGATGGGTGATTTTCACTCACCTCATAGTTCTCCTTTAAATAATGTTTATAACACAATAACAAACAGTGAACAATTGCATATTGCTGCCATTGCATTTCCCTTAAATCTACAACTATGGCTGAACACAATACTTATGTATTACAGAAACACCTGCAGATTAGAGGATTAAAGAGATGAATGAGGGCTATTACTGCTTGTTCAGAATATTTAAATACTTTACTGTGCATGATCTGGACATGGGTTCACTTACATTGGAGAAGCTGACAGACGCTTTTTCTTTTAGGTGTTTTTGTTCTGCAATCCATTAATCGCATAGCTGATGAAGGTCCTGTAATTGTTTTAAGCTTTGGTAATCAAGTGGGGCAACCATGTAAAAAGTAGATATGGGCAGAGTCTGTTTCATTTGGGCATAGACCTCACTGGTCTCAGATTTGGGTTTTGGAAGCTAAAGTATATCATGTAAAATGCACAGAGGTTCACTTTGATGGGTAACTGTAATATTGCTGGGGACTGCTTGGCTAAGATGGCAGTGAAAAGTGTATCGCAATTTGCAATTAATGTTAATAATCCCACTTTGTGCTTAAAGGAGAACTATGGGGTCAGTGTTTTTCCCCATAGTTCTCCTTGGGGTAACGGGAGGACACAAACTAGCGTCCTCCCGTTACCCTAAGCTCAGTATACCGCGAGCTACTGCTCGCGGTATACTGAGACGCCGCACCTGGAGCGGATCCCGACTTAGATGACGGGATCCGCCCAGCTGCGTGAGTGACAGCTGGCTCTGCCTATCTAGAGGCAGAGCCAGCTATACCCGCCCCCTCCCCCGTCCGTTCCGCCAGTCAGCGCTGGCAGATCGGAGCGGGGAGAAGGGAATCCAGCCCCTCCCCCTGTCACGACAGAGAGCCGTGACAGGATCGAGAGGTGAGGGAACCCGGTATGTGTTCCCTCACCTCCCGATCTACTGAGCCGACCTGTGACAGTCTCATTGTCACAGGTCGGCTTAGAAATATGAGGTGAGTGGAAATCACTCATGTCATAGTTCTCCTTTAATTTGAAGCGGATCTTCAAGCAAATGTAAACATATCTTTCAATCCAGTTATGTTTTGATTAAAAAATAATTACTTTGATTTTTAAATACTGTTAGTACAAATACCTGAGATCTGTCTTTAAAGTAACTTTCCATTATCTCCTACACAGGAGAACTCATTGTGAGAGGGCAAGAACTCTGACCTGGCTGTATTAAACATCACTGTGCTATCAATCTACTACTATGTGTTTACTGACAGTAGGGGAGGACACAGGAATGACCTCATCATTGTATTGCTTTCTCCAGCCAATTTTGTTCTGCAGCTCATTAACTGCCTTGTTGGCAATTGTCCTAGATTTCATGGTATCATTCCAAGCTTTGGTAATTAAAGTGGACCCTTCTACATAACTTTACATGTCTGCATAAAGAAATTCATGACATGTCACACTATACAGCAACAGTATACTGTTTAAACAAAACTATACCTTTTATCATTAAAAAGCTGTCTTTGAGGTCCATTCAAGTGACTTTGCCTAGGCTGAGATGATGCCACCAGTCTGCTGAAGGCAGGAAGAAGAGTTTCCTTAGTTTCCTTTTCCCCAGTGATCAATTTTGTAATTTTGTAGCAGGCCACAATATGAGAGATGGTCAACAAAGGCTAATCTGTGCCAGACATTTGTAAACTCAGCAAAGAACTGCACAGGCACCCATTGGCATCACAAGGGGGGTGTGGCCCACACCCGGGTGACACCATTGGAGGGGGGACACCAAAATGACTGACAGTCATTTTGGTGTCACCTCCACTAAAAAGTTGGGCACTCCGTCATGGACCGAGAACCCGACAGTGTCAGGAGAGAGGAGGGGACCCGGCAGCATACCTCTTCTCCCTGGGTGAATGTGCCCTCCTCTCTCTGCCGGCGTCTATAAGCAAGATGGCCGCCGACAGGCATCAATTAGATGACCGCGCGATGACATCACTGTGTAGTGTCACCCAACCTCCGCTCTGGGTGACAACTGGCCTCGGGACGCCCCTGCAGGCTCCGGAATTTACTGGATTATGCCACCTCTGAGCCAGCATGTAAGTACTGGAAGTAATTGCTGACCCTAGTTAATGACTGAACAAAGGTGGCTTCAACAAAAACATTGTCTGTGTGGAAAAAATACTTCTAAATGTTACACTTTACACATTACTCACACGTATCTACATGAAAAAATACGTAATGCTAGATACATTTTAAAGCTCATGAGGCCAACAACCGTGTTAAGGGTAGATGTGGCCAAAGCAGAATGTATGCAGTTGGACACGGGCCTTACTGACTTTGAAATATGGATCTTAAGAATATTGTATATAATGCTGAGAGGTAGAGCTTGGTGAGTAACTATGCACATTACTAGTTATTTCTTGACTTACAGTATATGCCAGTTTGACAACTTATAACACTTAGCGCTTGTTCACACAAAGTGCGGACCCGACGCAGAGCAGTTACAGAACGCATCAAAAATGCATCCAATGTATTCCAATGGTATTTTGGGCTCTAGTTCACACCACAGCGTTCAGTTCCAGAGCATGTGGAAAAACTGCAGCATGCCCTATGCTCTGGAACGCACCAAAATGCATAAAAATGCATGCAAACGCCCTGGAACGCACTGAAAGACCATTTTAAGGGGAGGGGGCATGCAACAAAACACACTGCACTGCATGTCAGAAAATCATGCAGATCTGGTCCGGATTTGGTGTGAACAAGCCCTTAACAATTGAAGTAAATAACTCCAAGTCCTTAGTATAAAGCTGAGCTCAAGGCATGTATACAAAAAAATAATTTAAACATCACTTCAAACAAATTGTTAAGCATATTTTTAAATACTGCTAGTATACAAAGCTAAAATCTGTCTTAAAACAGTAGCTGCAGCCAGCCTATGGACGTATTAAAACAAATATTGTGCTTATTAAGAATATGTAAATATTTTAAACAAGTCATCACTGACATCTGTAGTTGCAGACACTGTGGAGAAATCCACCTTCTGGTATCTCAGCAAAAGCACTGACGTTGTTCTCTAAGCCAGCTCATCTCACCCTATTCTCTCCAAAAACAGTGAATTAACAGCCTGCTGGCCTTCTAATCTCATTTACTGCTTGTCGAAGTGAACAGTTCCCTACAAAGACAGCAAAGAATACTTACCTGTCCCACTGGTGATCTCTGATTCTTTGAAGATCGAAGCTTAGCTATAGAATGCTCAGCATTCGATTCTTCTGGGCGTGTTGGGTGTTGCCATTTCCTGCACCAGCCCCTACCTCATGAAGGATACGGGAGCAAGTGGAAGGAGCTATAGACTTCAATGGAGGACTAGGCATCCAACACAGCTAAAAGTGTGCTAGATGCTGAAGATCTTTCATCAAGGTTCGACCTCCAACGAAGTTGAATTCAGTGGTGTGGGCATTGGCACAGGTAAGTATTACGTTAGTGCTCCTTTGATGATCATTCAGCAGGCAGGGAGTAGGGAGATGACCAAGGAAGCAAAACTATGGCAGTCATTTTTGGCTGCATTAGCCCATCAGATGCTTGTGTAAGCTATCATGTCATATATGAGCAAACCTTTAAAAATACATTCAGAACCTACTGTACTGCACTGGGGATGAGCTGTGGGTTCCCTGCAAAAATGGATTCATGGCAAATCCCTGTGATTTGTGACATTGGCAAAGTAAGCGGGTTCACAACCAGAAATAAGGAGCAACCTATAATGCAGTACATAGCCTTTGCCCCAGGTCAACAGAGTCACAAGAGCCATTCATCCCTATAAGGCCCTGTTTACACCTCTGGAATTAATTGTGCCTTGTCCAGGGTGCATTAGTGCATGACAAGAGGGTTGCCACTTCTTTGTGTGTGTGTGTGTGTGTGTGTGTGTGTGTTTTTGGTGCATCAGCACATGTTTTTGGCCACTTAAACATTCTTAGTGGCATGTGAGATGCATTTTGGTGTGTTTTAGTGCATGACAACAACCCCCCACCTCTAGCAACCTCTAGTTTACTTGATGTTCATTGGCCAAAATAAAAATACATTAACACTCATTAAAAACGACAATTAAAAACACATGAAATTGCAGACACAATAGTGTGAACCTAACCTTAGATTTGTCAAAATATCGGAAGTATATAGATTCTAGATAGCTTGGCAAACTCAAACACTGATATTTTGGTGTGAAGATAACTCATTTTTAATAGACCATATATTAAACTGATTGCAGAAAAACAGAAGATGACACTGTCTGAAATTTAAAATGGCAGCCGTATTAAATACAATCCCATTTTTTAGGAGGTAAAAACCAAGAGAATAACACTTTACTATAATATAACATAAATCACATCTTGCTACGTTCATGTCAAAAATAATCTTGAAATTTAGCAAGTCTGTTTACAGCTGGTTGTTGAGCTTGTGAGGCTGTATTAGGAACTGGAGGGTCTATAGACCACTTTCCAAGAAACTTTGCTAGATTCAAATCGGACCCATTAATTGAAACTTCCTATATATGAATCTTCCTACTCAATGACAGAAGTTCTGTCACATCTCAGATGCTGACTATTTTTCCAACAATATGTTTATATGGAGTGACCATTTTACAACCTTGGCTCTGGTGTAGGCTTCATGACTACAGCTGCTTGTTTGCATTTTTACTTCTGGACCACAAATTGACAGATCTTTGACACTGAAACTGTAGATTTGTCTTTGTTTTCCTGTAGCTGTTTTAAAGCTTTGTGAGCTGTCAGGTGTTTTACATTGAAGAATGTCAGATGAAAAACATCTTAACACTTTACCCATTATTAGCCAAACAGATGTAATGTGTAAATATAATATGGGTGTATTTCATAGAAAGAAAAGCTCTAAATGTAGAGCAAAACGTGCATAGAATCCTTGAAAATATGTCATATGTTACAGTGTGAATCAACCTTTTTTATTATATTGAGAATATAAAAAACTAGAGTGGATGCACCCACTGTGATGCAAATGATCTTCTGCTGAAGAAAGGCACGCTGTCTGTTTAGATATCATGGCTTGCAAATACTTTAGCTTCATAGAGTAGGTATTTCATATAACAACAAAGTCATTTCAACCTTGCTCTGGAGTTCTCAATTGTTTGCTAGTTTCCTGTGAGTTTGTCGGCTCTATTCTTGTTCTTGATAATTGCTTCTTTCATGTTTTTTCATCCTTCATGATAGTGCTACATAGTTGATGTTCTGCCTAGCCTTCCACTGGTCATTTAAGAAAGAGTAAGCTATGGATGAGGATGAACAGACCATGCTAAGTGCAATGGACAATGGCCCAAGTGGTATATTACTACATCAGAAAGCAAGGTACAGCATCTGAATGTAGGGAAGAGGGAAAGTAGGATGAGGTATCTGATTCCCTCATTTGTGGATATCCAACAGCTTTGGGAGAATCTGGTTTTATGTGGATCAGTTTGCTCATTTCTATGAATGGCATATGTGGTATGGAAACATTATACCCAGGTCCTACATGCTTTACCAAATGTTTTTTTTACTCCTATTCTGATAAATGTATTGTGCATGTAACCCTGAACCTTAATGTTAAAGAATATCAACTTGAGTACTGAATGGTAGACTTTGTGGTTATATCAGGGTCACATAAGAGCATGTATCGATAGGCCTGGAGCCAGGAAAACAAAGGGGGGATGATCAAAAGGCCTACATGACAAGGGTGCGATGGGGAACCAGGACAGGAAAGGGTTAAAGAAATGTAGAAAAAGTAAGGTTGGGAAGGGGCATTTACCGAATAGGGTGAAAGAGGTCGGCTAGGAGGGGCTTCAGAGGGAGATCTGCGAGGAATAGTCTTAGAGATCCAATTGGAGATCAGCAGGCGAGAAGCGAGCAACCTTCCCACCCGTCCTGGAGTTGTTTTCCATTTGGATTGGATTGACTTATCACGGCAGCTGCTTGTCAGTTTGAGTCCTTGAAGGCGTTTTTGTTTGCTGGGAATTTATTGATAAATGAATGGGAGGATCCATCTTCCGTGTGGGTGTCCTCCATGTGGTGAAGTCCAACAGTTGCGACCGGGTAATAGGGAACAATATGGGTCTGCGGTCAATTAATAACTTCCCCGTGGCGGGGTATGGCAGCTGGGGGCATCAGGTACAAAAAGTGTTTTATAGTTCATAAAACACATTTTGTACCTGATGTGTTTTATGGCTCAAGTAATGGAAATTTGTTTTATGGTTCATAGTGCCTTCAAGGACCTGAAACCTGAGATTTGTCTGGTTATTTGCTGCTGTTATTTATAAATGTTATTTATACTGGTTTTGTTAATAAAAGGCTGCCGTGGCCACTGAACCCCATGCCATGGTGTAGTGGTATTATTTAGTACAGGGGAGGATTTGAGTTTAACATGGTAATACGGGCTTAAATTGAGAAATGGGACCTCTGAACTACCTAAGGCCTTGTTCACACCTGACCGTTTTGTAGCGCGTCCTACGCTCGACGAACGCTCTACAAAACGGTCCAAAAAATAAATAGCATTACAGTCAATGGTCTCGTTCCCACCTGTCCGTATTTCCGCCCGTCCCTACCGCGCTACAAAACGGCCCACGCCTGAAAAGGTCCAGGAGCTTCTTTGCGGCGTATTGGGCCGTTTTGTTCGCGCCCATAGACTTCGACGGGAACGGGCGAAATGTGTGTTTGAGCGTTTTTGGTCACAGAAATCGCGCACAGAACGCGCGTTCCCCACATGGCTACAGACCACTCCCACCTTGCAGAGAGCTGTTGCAGAAGAGAAGATGGAGGATGCAAGAACATTTGGCATACTGGATTCTGAGGCTTTCATACGGCTGGTGCAGGGAAGGCCATGTCTATATGACATGCGTCAAGTCACGTCCATTGCAATTACTATGTCATTAATGTAGTCTCATGTAACATGCATAGAATAATATATAGCACATACTTATGTATTGTTTATTACTCTTGACAGCACCGACAGTAGCTGGGAGCCTACTGAGAGGCCTGAAGAGGACGAGGTGGAATCGGCAACTTCGCCTACCGAGCCTTTCTTCTCCCCAGGACCACTGAGCCCACCCCCACCAAGCCGCACACCACAACCACCAACACCAACAGCACCGGCGACACCAAGCACCTCTGCCCCAAGATCCAGGGGCACGCTACACCTCTGCCCCAAGATCCAGGGGCACGTTTCTTCTTCATTGGATACCTCTGTTGCTGCTCCAAAACGCACTTGCGTCGCGCGTTTCTAAAATACAAAAACGCGCTAAAAACGCTCATGAAAACTCGCCAAACGCCGGGAAGAAAACGCGCGCGTGACGCGCTTAGGAAAAACGCCCAGGTGTGAACAAGGCCTTAGTCATGTCATCAAGTAAAGTTTGTATCAGTCATATTTGGCTGTACCAACAGATGTGCAGATCTGGTGCAAACTGTGCCATTGTTACAAGAGGTAGCTTAATCTTCCTGTATATGGCCAACGTAATAGTTAAAAGTGGGTATTCATTGTAATTCAAGTCAGGGATAGATGGCAAAGCAGTTGCTCACATTAATGTTTACTGAATCACAAGGAAATAAAAAAAAATATCTTAATGAGATCCAGTATGGTTTTCATTTTAATTGCATTAAAAAGCATTCTAATCACTTTCCTATTACTGGCAGAGGAAAAATAATAGCAAAATAAAAGAATATGTCAGTCCAGCGTTAACAAGAACAGGCTGTTGCAGCACTGTCTCTTTAAAGCTTAATTATTTTAACAAGCTTGTATATTAATGGTATCTTGGCAGCTTCTCTCTGCTGCTTGATTGTGTTTTTTATGAGCCCTTGTTAATGTTTTATGTATTTTATTGTTCAGAGCGCTCTGAATATTTCAGCGGGGCACTCCATAAATAATGTTTATCTGACCCACTTATCAGAGCGCTCCTCCCTGTTTATACGTGTCCATTTGGTTACAGTGCCATTAGAAAAGTGGTCACTCAGAAAGGCGTATTCAGGTTACTAAACCAACCTGACAGATACTCAACAACGTGTGATCACACACCATGATGCAGAATAAAGGGACTCTTTCATTAAAGACCCCCCTAACTTCACTTCCCAGGGCGAGACTCCCAATTACTTAAAGACTCTACAAGCACAGATTTCTTTCTAAGTGTCTCTCAGTTCCTTTGAGCCTCTCTAAATTAATTTGAGAGTCTCTCTCATCTCTCAGAGTATCTTACAGATTATTTGTGTCTCCTAATGCCTCTTCAGAAACCCCCGTCTCTTGGCCCCTGGATGAATATCTTTTTCAAAATTAACTCACAAAAAAAGCATTTGGCTGAACAGCCTTCTGGATCGTTCACAAGTTGATTTTATAAATCAAATTACAGATGCATACTGAATAGAAAACAATTCGCTGATTTTGTTGGAAGGCCTGTTTTATCAAGACAATTTTGATTTAAATGGAAACATTTATGCAATTTAAGAAGGTCCCCATTTTGAGTTGTTTTATTGATGTCCATTTTATATTATTAGAGGCTAGTTTTGTCTGAAAGACTGATTCAAGAATATTAGCTGTATGTCCCCTACAGAGCAAAGGAAGTCTACTGACAAAGCTTGGTCTATAGGCCGACAGTGAAATAGGAGGATAGGAAGAGCACAGTGATTGTGCTGCACCACTAAGTAAAAAGCACTGACTGATTTCCCTCATGTTACTTTATTTATAATTAAGAACTGTAAATAGCAACAAGGGTTTTAAAATGTTAGAGTGAACTTGTAGTAACGTCAAAGGCTAAGTTCACCTTTTAGACTATGTTTCATGTTGCACCCATATAAAAGGTGTAATGTGAAACAGGGTGAAATCACCACTCTTCCTCCCCCTTCCGCCTGCCCACTTACTTGAATCTCGTCTAGCTGCAGGCTGCTTCAGTTTTCTGAATCTGGCAAGGCTCTATCCACACAGCCACGTCATCCATTTACAGATCCTTTGTCAGGAAAGTCCTGTCCACCACTGCTGTAGAGGGACTTGTAATTCCCAATGGAGTACAAGTGCGGTGATGTCACACACTTTTAGTCCATTCATTCTTCCTCCTGTTGCTATCATTGAATGTCCATACCTCGGTACAGACAGTGGTGGGAGGGAGTATCTGCAGGAGCCAGAACATTGCACCTGCGATCGACTGATCCCGGTTGCAATGCTTTTCCCGCTCCAATGCAAAAAAATAATGCACACTGAAAACATGGAAATCACACAAAGAAACATACTGCAGTAGCAAATTAACCCTCCATCTTGAATCTGACAAGTGCTAAGCCAACTGGCTCAGCTCAAACTAGATACATTGATTTGTTAATCTCTAGACACTATTTTGCACTCAAGAGTGCAAAAGATACAGTGAGGCCGAATTACTAGAGGGGCTGATAATCTTTACTCAATAAAGAGAATGGAGATTCACTTCAGTTATGTGAAAAGCAAATTCCTGTTGATAGTGAAGATTCTCAACTGCTTTAGTAAATCAGCCTTAGTATGTAAGGTCAGTAAGGTGACCTCAGACCCCAAGCAGGTTTAGACAGTGTATATAAAACAAAATATATAACTTTCCTGCAACATGTGTGCATTGTTTTTGCACCGCAACCCACCTCAAGGCGGTGTTGTGGTGTAAACAGGACTCATAATAAATGTCCCTATATAATAATAAAATAATAATAAAAAAACATACTTACCAGTCCATGGAGTCCAGTTTGTCTAGTCCAGTGTTATCTTTCCTGCAGCCATAGTTTTCCAGGTGCTGGTATTCTTCTGCTCCGCCATCTTGAAAGTCCTCTTTCTGGTTTTCATACCATGCATACTCAAACACATCACAGGCCTCTGCCAGGTCTTTGTGATGTGTCTGTGCATGCATGGGTCTCAAACCTGGTAGACGTTGTGGCACATTTGTGCATGCGTGGGGTTTCCCACTTATGCATAGACAGTTAGACACATCACAAAGCTTCTACCAGGTTCCACAGACCTAACATATTAAATTTGCGTGATTCTTCGCCTAACTACCTATTGGGTGGGCAATCTATGTAATCCTTGCTTAGGCAAGAAATCCAGAAGTGGGTGGGGCTGCAGAAAGAAAAAAATAAGTTATTTACTATAAATAAATAATAATACTTTAAATGCACATGTATGTAAGAGGGAGGGAGAGGAAGCAGATGAGAGCAAGTGCTTTCTATGGATAAAGGTCTTATATATATATATATATATATTGTATTATATATAAATTGATTTAACTGGCATACTGCATTTCTTAGCATTAGGGTGTGATATGATTAAAATAGAGTGCACACAAATTTGCCATGTTGTAAATTGCCAGTTACAGTAGGTGATGATTCTGGCTGATGATTTGAAATATATGGACACCTGCAAACACCTTTGGTAAGGAAATCTTATAAGAAATAGCGATTGGATAAGTGTCAGGGACCAGAGCACCTCCAGGTGGCACTGTGGAGCTGGAACCTGATCCTGCAGTTCCAGTGCTCACCTGCAGGTGTCTCCCAGCAATTAGTCACCACCTCGTGCTGATCTGGGATGGTATTTAACCTCTCCCTGCAGTGAGGCCTGTGCCCCAGTAATGTCGCCATATCCTGTTTCCGTAGCCTGTATCCTGTTTCTGTAGCCTGCATCCTGTTTCTGTAGCCTGTATCCTGTCCTGCCTTGAACCCTGACTTGGACCTGTCTCCTGACCCTTACCCCTGACTTCTCCTGATCAGTGGCTCCACTCTTATTGTTCTGCTCCCCAGGGTTTGCCCTGTTGTCTACGGGTGTAATTGTTACTTGTATTTTTACATGTTACTTGCGGGTGGTGGTGGGGGTGTTTATGGTGTTTTGGTGCAGCTAATGAATTATAGTTCATAAGCATTGTTTGGTGTGGTCACGTAATTGGTTCTCTTGTATAGATAGATACCTGCGCCTGGTGTGGGGACACCCGTGCACGTGACAATAAGTTGGAAAAGTGCCATTGAGGCCTCTAACATATCTTTCTCCTCCCTATTCTGTAGCATAAATAAGGAACACTTGGGCAAATCCAATCCGATGATTGGCTGAAGGACTTGATCCAGACTACTGGATCATGCCTATGTGTGTCAACATTCTCTGACACCTATATGCATCTATGTATCATCATCACAGAAAGAGCTGAGCCAATTAACTCACTCTCTTTGTTGTTTAAGTTGGAAGAAATGTGCGTCACATTATACCAATCAATTCCACTGGGAAATGGGATTTTGCCCCTCTCGCCAATAACGGGTTAAGAAATGAGCCATTTCCTGATCCTCACCAGCTGCAATGCAGCAGCTTTTAAATTAACCTAGAGCACCCAAACTAAAGACTTCTCAGGCAGACTGACACTGCATTCCAATTTCCACACAATGCTGTAAGTGACATCCTCAATGTTACTACAAATGCACTCGGCAGAGCGGATGCTAGATACAAGCTGTCGTGAAAACTGCAATCTGTAGAGAGAGTGGGGGAAAAAGCAGGCCTCATTTTCAATATTCTGTATTCTCATAAAAACGTGTTGTTTCTGTCACTTTTCAATCTCCCTGAGTCGAGCCGAGCACTGTATAATAGCTAGTTAAAGGCAGCAGCCTGTGAAATGGTATTTTTAAAATAAATGGAAAGCCACGTCGGAAAGCTTGGGAGGAATATTGCAAGGCCAGGGACTGACGGACAGCCCCTGAGAAAAGCAACAAGCGTTTATCGTCTGCGAGCGGGGGAAGAAGGGAAAAAAAAAAAAAAGAACTGGATTAAATGGAAGCCGCAGCCAGCAGCACATTACCAAGTCTGATATTGACACAGCTGCCGTGTAGGTTATTTTTCATTGTCTCGTCAAGACAATGTATCACATAGTATCAATCTTCTTCATATCTATAGACATCGTGAGCTAGCAGCTTTGCCAATTCTATCTCCTATATTGTAATGATAGTTTACGTGCATAGTATCATTACTCTGACAACACATTTCTTAAAATGAAAAAAAAAAAATACCCCTCAATTTAATTTTGAAAGCTATTTTACAGGTGTTCTGTTGGCAACCTGTACAGAGAAGAATAGTGACCTTAGCAGAGGAGGATCAATAGATATATAAATGCTTATTCGTGTCTAGAGCAGACAAGATGTTTCTTTAGACCTTAACTGCCAACTGGAGAGATCATACTAATTACCCCTCAGGATCCTTCCAATTCTTTCACTCTGTAGTACACCTGGTTCAACAGTACCCAGCCCTGATGAAGGGGAACCCTTTGAACCCCCGGAACATCTTATGGCATATGAGACTGAGTAAAATTTAACCTAGGCATTATACATTCCGCTTTTGGCATTTTCCTTCTTGCACGCCCAGTCCCTACTTGAGCAAAGACCTGAATTTCATCCACCATTCCTGGGAGAGCTGTCTAAGGAGAATTTTTGCCTCTACAATGCAACTCTTACTGCTTTAAAGTGGCACTAAACTCAGGATATAAATGTTTTAAATGCATTCAAGTACCTTAACTATTAACAAAAATGTATCTTATTTGTACATCACTCGGCTGTAGATCCTCCTAATCATCTCTGCTCTTTGTGCTCACACTGTTCTTCCTTCTGGAGGGTGGCTGCTTTTGTTCCCCATGGTCCCTGTGTATGTTGTAAAGTAGCCACCGCTCCAAGCTCACGCCATGTTGAACTACAATTTCACGATTAGTTTACTTATGTGTATTGACATTGTAGTCCATCACAGGAGCCCACTTAAGGTGGCCATACACTCTACAACCATCGCAAGACCTTAGTCTTGCGATGGTTGTACAGGGATTAAAAAAACGTACGATCTGCCTATCTTGGACAGGCAGATCGCACTCTCGATCATCGCAAGCCCGCCCCCCTGAGGGGCGGGCTTCCGATGACCGCAATGCTGAACGGGCAGTGTGCGTGTGCACACCGGCCCGTTCGGCATTTGTCTTCCGAGCACCGTTCTAACCAGCCGAGAATCGTACGATTCCCGGCTGGTTTTCGAACATGCTGGTTCGACAGAAGAAGTGCGACCTTACAGTAGAAACGGTCGCACGTCTCCGTTCACACTGTTCGATTATCGTACGAAAAACCGATCGCATACGATTATCGTACGATAATCGTGCAGTGTATGGGCACCTTTAGAGTGATGGCTACTTTACAACACACACAGGGACCATGAGGAACAAAAGTAGGCACCCTCCAAAAGGAAGGACAGTGTCAGCACGAAGAACAGAGATGATTTGAGGAGCTACACCTGAGTGATACACAAATAAGCTACATTTTTGTTAATAGTTAATGCATTTTTAACGTTTAACTCCTAAGTTTAGTGTCACTTTAAGTGACCCAGAACCCCATGCCTTTCCTCAGTGTCAGGGTGCAGATTTACATTCCAGCCAGTGGCGTAAAATTCACCATAGCGACCCAGGCGGCTGCTATGGGGCCCGGGCACAGGGGGGCCCGGCCACGACATTCCTGATGCCCTGCAGGCTTTGGTGACCCTGCAGAGCCCACCTTAGAGAGTCTATGGTGGGCTCTGCAGGGTCACCCTCAGGTGGGCTGTGTGGGATCTCAATTGGGCTCGGCAAGAGGTGTAACTAGAGATCAAAGGGGCCCAATACAAAATTTTGCTATGGGGCCCTGTGATTTCTAGTTACGCCCCTGATTCCAGCCCTCACAGACAGTTGTATTTTGCAGACTGAGTGGATCACACAGTACACTATTCATCCAACAAAAATGCACATATTGTGCAGAGACAGCCATGATAAAAAAAACAGCTGAATAAGGCAGTAGGCAGTCTAGAACCTATTATTATGCATTAGAATGTTTCACTCACAATCTTAACTGACATGTGGAGCATGTCCCCTCTGTCCCGGGCCCCATAGCAGCTGCCTGGGTCGCTATGGTGATAGTTTCCCCACTGCACCAACTATTTTTGAACAAACACACATGCTCATATTGCTTAAACATGTGTGTTTATGCATGGAGCAGACACCTGATGTAAAAGAACCCTGTCACACATTGCTGGATACAGACTTACCTGAAAAATAAGCAAGTGAATACTAATCATTCCCGCTTTCTTCTCTGTTTGAACTCACTCACATGAAATTTCAATTTGAAATTCTCAGGGAAATTATATTTGTTGATCTCCTGTGATCCCCGCAACACTTAATAGTTCCTCCCATCCAAGTACACATTACTACTGTGTCCTGTAAGGAATTAGAGGTCAACAAGAGAAACCATAAAAAATATCGCCATTAGACAGTCAGATCGCCGGCCTACTTTTGTTTTCTGTTTAGTCTGGGTGATGTCATTGACTCAATTTGTGACCATTTTTGGTCAATTATGTCACCCAGGTTCCCTGGCCAGTTTGATGACATACAGTAGCCAGTGTGGACCTGTCACTTGCAACGGGAGTAACGGGGGGAAAAAGATTGTTGTGGTGGCAGGTCGGCGTATCTTCGCCATTGCTTGTCGTGATTGATGCTGGATCTACATCACTAGGCAATCTGATGTTGATGTTGGATTTACATCATAGGACATTATTTTTTGGTGTGATTTTTTTTTAAATAACGCCCATTTTTTTAGGGTGTCTGTGTTTCTATTTAATATTTATGTATTTTTCATGAATGAGTAACAGTACCAAGGGGTATTATTTACTCCTTATGCATGCATGTGTGTGGAAGGGTCAGATATCTGATAAGCCCCCCTAGACCCCCAACATCCATTTTAGGGAACAGTGGGGGTGGGGACCCTGTTCCCATCAACATGGGGACGAGTTGCCTTGCAAGTAGGGAGTTTTAACTGAGTGTGGGAATTTTTAGTATCATTTAATCTTGTAGGTCCTTGTTCAGGCACTTCCGGTTATTTAGTGAGAAAGCTCTGTCTCTACCTCCCAGTTGTGCTGTCCCCTGTTGTCACCATGTCACACAAGCTTTCCATGAAAGACATTTCAACAGGCATTGAACAGGCAAGGCCCACTGTTGTCACCATTAGGAAATGTGCCCTGAGAAATGCTATGCAGCCATCACTGGAGTACATGCATGTAGACAGGAAGCAGGAAGTAGATGCAAAGAGGCTCCATGAGATCCGCAACACTGAGGATAAAAAAAAAGTTGAAAACCAGTATTTTATTTACAAAGAAAGGCATTTGTTCATGATATACAATGCTTTAGCAAACTTCATGTTATTCACTAAGGGATTACATCCACTTTAAATTGTGTGCGATTGATCAATGCTACATGCTTCTACATTCTAGTTGTGTAGCATGCACCATAGGGGACTGTTTGTTCCACCTGTGTAGCAGTGAATTGCTACCTATTGATTAATAGCGCTGGCAATTTAAGTAGTGCAACTGAGACACTAAAAATTTCCTGTGCAGCTCTAGTTTAGGTAAATTTGGAGTTTATTAGCAAAGAAATCACAGCAAATTCAGGTCTCACTATGCCTAATGTTTAGCTAATTCAGCTGAGTTAATTACCACAGAAGATATTACAGATGTTACCAATTGTTTTAATGAGCGTGGCATGTTCTTTATATATTTCCTATCTCCCCTATTGACTATAATTCTCTATTTTTATTTTATCATGGTGATGTCACTCCAGAATCTTCACAATATACAGCTATACACTACACTGTTATCTTCAGTAGATAGAGTTGCAGGAGAACTGCTGTTTGGGCCAGTAATAAGTGTCAGGTACTTCAGCAAAGTGAGATATTTTAATTGCTTTTACGCTTTACAAGTTAAATTATCTCTATTTTATTGGAACACATCTAAGTACGCTATAGATGTGGAGTGATCACTTATAAATAAAGAAAAGGGTTTTGAGCTGCAAATTTGTCGTTGGTAAGAGTAATTTTAAGGAATACAAGACTTTACGCAAATAAAATGTAATAGATACCCCACATGTATTGTCTGTTTTTGCTGAAAAGATTTGTCTGCACAAGTATAAAAAAAATTTAACACTTCTAATGGTAAATTATATTTCACTTTATATTATTACATATTAAATAATTTTGTGTATGTACTAAATTAGAGATAGATTAAGACAAAATCCATCTACGTAGGGAAATAACTTTGACCCTTCCATCCCATTGACTGACATTAATTAAGGACAGAAACTGGAACAGAGGAGCTGCCCCATTTGCATTTTCTCTGCTAGCATATTTACACATTGGCCAGTATGGTAGCTCATCATGTTGATGGGCTAACAGAATTGCATGGGAGCGCAAGAGATCAAGCAAGCTTCAGGAATACCAGGAATTGCTTACATTTTTGACCAGTTATAGCTGCCTGGCATTTGGGGTACCGAAAGCTGCTGCTGCTGATATGTGCAGACACCTGTAGTTGTTTGCACATTATACCTGCCATCAACTTTTTCGGTAAAGTAACAGGGCCACTTTAAGTTTTTAAAATGCAAACTTGCATATGTAAGTTATAGTTTAGTGATTCAAATAGTTCTATCGTTTAGCATTATGCAAATACACAAATGGAAAGGTTTTGCTCAGACCAGAATTATTTTACCGGCATAGTGAAAGGATGTTTTGTATGAGATGTTCATTTTTTTCATGTCTATGTTGTTAGTTTTATACTAGCACTGGAAATTTGTATTGAATTCTAACATCCTTTCTTGTTAGGAGATCTACAATTTTATTTCCCTTCAACCTTATTGAAGAGGTAATTCAATAATGGTTTAATGACACAACAAACTTCAATCAGGACAAACGGCAATGAATGAATAAATCTGACTACAGTATATCCACTTAGTTTTTTGTGTTTTAAATTGGATCTGCAGTGTAACCTATGTTGAAATTTAAAGGAGACTTTAAATGGTTTTGGGCCAATTTTATTTTTTTAAAGCTCATTAGAGAACCTTTACTGGAAATCAGCTAAATACATTCCATGTACATTAAAACAAAAAGTGAGCAAAGTCTTACAGTCCCCTTTTTCAAAAAAACAGCTACAGCCCAGATAAAGGAAAACCTGTCCACTGCTTGCATGATACAGAGCAGGGCCATTGTTTTCTGCGTGGAAGCATTGGCCTCTCAGCAGAGTTCCAACTTACCCCCAGCTAAATCAGACCTACAACTCGCCAACCAGCAGGGGCATGAGCGTTGCTGATTGCTGAACTATTGGTCTGACTCTGCAGGGTGTGTCAGGGCAGTGGCGTCACAAGGGGAGTGCGGGGGGTGCGGCCCACACCCGGGTGACACCATTGGAGGGATGACACCAAAATGACTCAGAGTCATTTTGGTGTCACCCCCTCTGAAAAGTCGGGCGCTCGGTCATGGACCGAACGCCCGACAGTATCAGGAGAGAGGACGGGACCCGGCGGCATACCTTATCCCGCCAGGTGACTGTCCCCTCCTCTCTCTGCCGGCGTCCATCACCAAGATGGCCGTCGACAGGTATCAGAATACTGCCGCGTGTGCGCGATGACGTCATCGCGCATGCGCAGCGACGTCTCGGCGGGGTGACACTCGGTTACCGCTCCGGGTGTCACCCAGCCTCGGGATGCCCCTGTGCAGGGGATGGCTTTCTACAGAAAACAAACTGTACGTCTTTGCATGCCTTTTTGTTTTGATATAGGTGGGAAATATTTAGCTGAATTTAACTGAAAGTAAATTGGGATTTAAGTTATTTTTAAACTTGCTGGGAAGGGATATCTACTCCTAGCAATCCCATTTGATGTTCTGTTCTATGCTCAGCATGTTCGGCCAACCCAAAGTGCAGAAGGAGTTCGACTCAGCCGATCCAACATCTGGATCGTCTGAGCCGAACCTCCAGCAGGCTACTCACTGCTGTTCGGCCTATTCTTATAGATGCCGAACAGCAGTGAGTGAATAGTCGGCT
>NW_017306646.1:502016-528498 GCF_000935625.1 Nanorana parkeri | reverse complement strand
ACGAGCATGTCAGAATAGAAAAAAAAAAAGATTTTTCCCATTGAAAAGCATTGGGACATTACTATTGGCTATTTCAATTTGCAATAGCCAATAGTAAACTAGCATTGTACCCGCCCTCTGCTGATGGACCTGATGGAGAACTGCAGCAGAGGGCGTGTACAATGCTAGTTTACTATTGGCTATTGCAAATTGAAATAGCCAATAGAAATCTAGCAATGCATTCCAATGGGCAAAAACGTTGTTTGTTTTTTTTTCTATTCTGACATCGCTACGTGTCAGAATAAAGAAAAAAAAAGAAACAGCAGACTCCCGGGGCGCCAGGGAGAGTTTGCTGTTTGGAGATCAGTGTCCTTGCCCAGCTGTCAGAAGCAGGCTGTCGGCCGGCCGCTCGGCCAGCTTCGGCTTTCAGCGCGGCTCAGCCGAGCCGATGCATATGCGTTTGGCTCGACTGAGCTGCTCGGCCACGTTCGGGAGCTGTACGGGCTATTGTGAATAGCCCGTACAGCACCCCTTCGGTTCTACTGAACCGAAGGGGTCCTGGGGCCGAAGCTAGCCGAAGGATCGGCCAAAGCTATGGCTAGATCCTTCGGCAGCTTCGTGAATAGACCCCATAGACTCCATCCCGGAACCATGCCCCTGACCAGCTGGGTCTCTCTCTCTAAAGTTAGGAAACACATTTTGCAACACTGCCTTGAAATGACAGTGGCGGTGCTTCACACTTGCAAATGTATGGAACAAAACCCTGTTTTTAACATTGGGCAGGGTGGTCTACGTGTAGGAAAAATATCGCTATTGCTATATGCCCATGTGCTTATCAAAATACAATATTTTTTATATCAGTGGTCCTTTATCAAAGCTTGGTTTATTATGCAGGTGGGGGTTGGTGTCCTCTACATACTAAGGCTGCGTATTACTTCTAGCCCTGCCATGAGCCAAACATTAACAGAAACAATGACTGGACATGAATAGCTAATTAGCATTTAAATTTGTGAAATATGCATTTATGGTATTAGTTACCTGTATTTTACACATTAACATCTTTATATGGTAAACACAAGTTCAACATTGTCTATTCTAACCGTGAGTTTCTAATGTCTTGCCCTTCACAGCCATATCTTACAGGGCCCGGTGCTTTGCCGCTTCTGTTGTGACATCCGTGGATGAGAGAAATACTCTGTAAACATCTGAATTTCATCTCAGAGGACACTCTGTGGTTAGGGCTTTTCATTCTCTGTCACTTTGCAGCTTCCCATATGTCACTTATTCAGAAGCATTACCTTCCGTGTTTCATTAGGTGTAAATGTGTTTTCACACTTCAGCCAAGGTAGACTTTCTCTGCATTGTGGATGCTTAATTATCTGACAGTAATTTCTTTCTATCACATCTCCTGGACTTATTAGGTGAATGAACACAATTATATAGAACAGAGCGTTACACGGTGCATTCAAATAACAGAAGCAGCAGCAGCAATTGCTGCCCTTCAGAGCCAATGTAGGCAGGTTAGTGGGGCAATGAACAGAACGCTCAAACCTCACACAAAGTCTGTCACTGCCAACACACAGATCCAGCTTGGCATCAAACTCCCATATGTAATTTATTGTTAAAAAACATTAATTCAGACAACATGGCACTGCACATTTTCTACTTACAGCAAAACAGCAAAAAATAACACTTTGTATATTTAAAGAGCCATTTAACTCTTTCTCTGTTCAGCTACTGTTACAAAACACTGATGGCGATTGCGTTAAAGATTTGATTTTAAAACCATGGCAATTATGATGAATAGGTTTTGAAAATAATTTAATTTCCATTTACTCAGTGTTGTAAAATGTCTCATAAGCAGAATATTGGACCAGGGCAAACCAAAAGTACAATGATTAGATTTAGTCTTATTATTAATTTATACAGTACAGATGATGTCATTGCTTTTCGATTTTCCCTGGTATTTGGATGCAGCAGTGCCTGACCTTCTGAGAATCATGAAATCCAGGCAACCATGCTTCATAAGCTGTATGATTCTCTGTTGATTGGAAAATTCAACACTTAAATATTCAGGAGAGTAAAAAACATTGCAATTTTACGATTGGCTTTCCAAACAATTCACTTTTATGAATTTCCAGCATTTTCAGCAGCACTGCACAAATTAAGGAAATAGGTGCAGACTTATAACAAAAATATAAGCGCAATTTCCTCATATTTAAAGTGTAAGTGTACCTTTGGTGCAGTTACACTTATTTTGTAGCTTGTTATGTTTCCAGCACCCCTGCCAGTCTTATATTCCCCTATTACTGATGCAATTTTGTTGTTGTTGCCCCCCCCCCCCCCCCCTATTTTCTCCCATGCACCTTCCACTCCATAGGAATGGAAGTAAATAGAGAGCACACAACGCATTCTTGTGCCTGGATCAGGGTACTTTGGCAAGCAGCGGCAGCGGCTTTATGGGCATTATACTGCTAGATCATGGATAAGGGGTGAAGGATGTGGTTGGGGGCATGTCAAATTACAAAACAAGTATAACAAACAAGCATTTAGTGTGCAACAGTATGTGAATGTCAGCAAAACAAGCTTTACTGTTCTTTCCGACTATTGCAACCAGTGAGTAATAGTAACATTTTAAGACTAAGCTTTTCCACATAACTTTCCTTTCTTGCACCTAGTGGATATGGCAATTTACACATAATAAAGCTCTGTTCACCAAGCTTTAAGGATTGTTTTTTTGCCATAACAACAGTTAATTGCATCAATGACAGTCAATGAGAAAATAACAGTAACATAGCTAAGAATAATGATCATAATATTGCAAAGAGTTTCAACTCTGTGAATTAAGCCTCCAGTCTCAAATTCTTATTATAAATAAGTCAAAGATTTGTGAACATTTGCTCTGCTGGCAGCTCACAGGATTCAAATCTGTCACTGATCCCCAAAAAATACCAAATACAAAGATTATAAAGGTAGTTCTGACCACACAGTCTTTTGGTATCAGGATGTTTACTGAGATTGCAAAGTCCTATAGTGGTCCATAATAGTCCAAGTACAGCAGAGTTAATGTATAATGGCACAGGGTACTGCAGCTCCTTTTTAAACAGGGATGATCTACTTACTAAGATAAAGAGAAATTGAGAGAAAGGTGCTCAGACCCAGTGCATTACAATATAAAATGTATTCCAATAGAATCTCAAAATTTGCTTTTACGGATAAGATGGGCAAAGCACCAGATGCAAGTAGTCAAGAACGTATGCAGCCCCCTGCTCCTCACCAGCGGAGGGCGTTGCTTCCTTATGGACTGAACAGTGCTCACAAAATGATATCTGAGCACTCTTCCGTGCATTAGCATGCTAAGCCCAGGCAACCATAATGAGGCCCCCTTTCCTCCCAGGCTTTACTCACACCTTTGTATTTTGGTGTGTTGTGTAAACAAATCATGCTTGCTAAATCCTTGGTGCAGTTTCCAACAAAATTGAGCTTTTATAGGGATGAATGGTAATGCACATAAAACACAAATAAAAAGTTCCCCTATGGAGCCGTAGGTGTAAGAGGGGCATGACGGGTGCAGTCCAGAGCGAGCGTTAGTTTAAGTAACTATAGGAGTCTGAAAGGGAGAGAGTGGGATGGTCAATTGGTAGAGAAGGAGGGGGGATATGGCTGGATGGCATAGGATAGGGGGCTATCTTTGGGGGTAGTCTTCTTAAGCTCGAGCAGGCAGGGAGCCATTTTTTGGTGGTAGAGCAAGAGGGTTAAGTACCACATACCCTCCCAATGGTTTAGGGTATATTAACGGGTTTGTTATTTTAATTGTACATTGCTGCAGCCATTTATTTTCAATTTTATATAAACTTGTCAATATTGTAGAGGGGGAGTAAAGGGTACTTTGAGCTGTGCTCTGCACCTAAACTGCACACATAAAAAATGCACAGGGGTTGAAGTCTATGTCCAGCCTCAACACTTGTTTAGTGGGGAAGGGTCAGAGCCCCTGTCAGGTTTTTACTGATATCTGGAGCTTCATTAGAGACATTCTACCTCATTTCCTGTCTTGTTGATAATGTTTTACTGCCCAGGAAGTGAGTGTAGCTCTCCAACAGCTACAAAACACAGACATAAATAACAAAGGTTTTCTCCAGTAGACTAGGGGAAGCCTAGAATCAGTGTCAGATTTCTATTTCTGTCCTCGTCCCTTTTGCAGATTATTTTCTCAATTCCTGTCTGCGGAATCTGTTGTCAGCAGGACTGAAAGTAAGGGTAACACTCTATATTGGAGCCCAGGACAACCCGACACGAGTTGTAATCCTTCTCTACTCTATTCAAAACTCGAAAAATGCTTGGCGGTCTAAGGACCAGTGATGTCATCACTTCTAATTGCATTAGACGTGGGGCCGCTGAGGGACATTCTACAGCCGGAGCAGTGGGAGGGATGAGAAGGGAGCGAGGACTGAGAATCAGGTGAGTATACCTATATATTCTGGCCCCTAGAGAAAAGCAAGCAGCAGGTAGCCCAACTGCAAGGATTCATTTTTAAAATTTCTGGAGTTCCTCTTTAAACTGTTATTCTCTAAGCCTATTACTCACCCAGCCTAACACCTAAAATAAGTCTTTCCACTCATGTCCAGATTTAGGGCCTGTGTTAACGGGGGTTTAATAGGAAAATGCCGGTTGCTTTTTACATCAATTTGAGACACTCAACTGATCAAAAGCTCTTTAACACTGTCCCTTATATTTCCTGCCTCTGTAGGCTAAATGTCTTGTGCTCTCCCCATCTTACCCCAGTGGATTTCTTAGTCCTAATAAGATGAAATTTAATAACCAAGTAAAACACTCTGACTTAAAGAGGCCTTTGGCAGCTTTGTGAATAACCCTCTACATTGTTTTCTTTTAGTAGAAATAATGTAAAACTTTTAGTAACTTTGACATTTTTTACATTTTACTTAGAGAGGGGAAGAGGTGCAAAGAAAAGAGCTTACCAGTATAGTAAATGATTTGAAACATTGTTGAGCTGGAATGCAAACAAATGTAATCAGTGTGTCAGAATCTAATCTACAGCTGTATAGTGCACACAAAAGGTGAATAAATCTGGATCTGCAGGAGATGGAAAAGATGATTGCAAAAGTAATGATAAAACTGCCACAGGGACAACAATGTATCAGAATCTGATTAGTAGCTCTAAAGTGCACGCAAAAGGTGAATCTGAATGAGTGGCCGGTACCTGTGGGAGATGGCAGAAGTTATCGCAAAATGAATGATAAAACGTCCACAGGAGGTTTCTTCAGAGCCCAAGGCAGGTGGTCAGGATGAAGTGGAAAATGTGGAACTCCGTGGTAGCTTAGGATGCTTCTGTCTTGTATCTAGCAAGACAGTAGAATGCCCATAAAGAGGTCCAGCACATGTGATTGTATGCAAGTCAACAGTTTGTTCATCAACCCGTTTTGGAGATCTGCAGTCCCCTTCATCAAGATGCATTCCTTTGGCTTCTCTGGTCCCATTCTTATGGATCCACATTTTTAACCCCTATAGTGCTGGCGGGAAAAACACTCAGAAAAATATCAAGGCATAAAAATTATTATAACTAATCCCGGGATTGGGTGAAACATGTCAGAGGGGGTGAACCTCGGGCAGGACTTAGTGTCACTGATGAACTTTTAATAAACTGGTTCAATGTGGAATGGAGTGCGGCCGCATTCTTCCTTTACTATTTACCCAGAAAAAAATACCATTCATTCATCCTAGGATCAGTAATGATAATAAACTCCTATGAGAATAGCTGTCAGTTTGTGTAGTAAAGTCTGTGGTTTTGATTCTTTTAATGCTGATATGGGTAGTAATTAAAAATAAAGCCATTAAAAGCGGGGTGATGTTACTTTTCATTAAAAAAATCTTTAATCAATGTTTATTTAAAATTACCATTTGTGTACATACTGTACACAGGGGCGTATTTACCACGAGGCAAACAAGGCGTTTGTCTGGAGCGGCGGATGAGCAGTTCCGGTGAGCGTATGGCGGCATACTCCCATAGGGAAGAACAGGCTGCTGCGTACAATCAGCACCTGTCCTTCCCGGGAACGGCCCGATACTGCCATGCATGCATCACGGATCTGTACGGGCAAACTCTAAGCAGTGTGAATGAGGCCTAATAGCGCAACCTGTTAGAAGCTGTATCCAGCGACTTAACAGGTTACGCAAAATGTCTTGAACAGGAAAGGGTTTGGCAAATTTAGATGGAGGGGGGAGCCAAGTTTCGTCTTGCCTAGGTCCCCTGACGAAAGTTAAGTACACAGCTGACTGTACATTATAATAAGAAATATATTGGGTGCAAAAATACAGAGTGATGAAGAAATGAAAATACAGAAATATATTGGGAGAGGAGAGCAAACACCTTTCCCAAATAGCTGATTTATAAAATAGGGGTTAGAACCAGGTATTAGTTATTATTCGGGACCCCGCTAGGGAGATTTCTCCACACTTGTCTGTGACCACTGTAATTGGATAGGAAGCAAAAAAATATCCTTCTCTACATCCATCTTCATGGGAGCAAAGAGGACAAAGACAGAATTTAGATGTGAAAGAGGTTTTAAAATTTCCCTACTCTATTTATATAGTGAAGAAAAACATTTTGTTCGAAATGCCACTTTAAACTTTACACTAGCTGAGTGAACCTTTGTTCAGAGACCCAATCAATTTTACATTTACAATAATTTAAATATTCACGGCAAAAATCAGGTATTGACAAATAGTTGACACCTGGAGTTGATTCTGGAATATTCTTTAAATTATCTCTCTGTACATTCCTTTTTTAATTTGTATGCAGTTTTGTATGATAAACAATACATAGTTCATATGAGTGCAGATGTTTTTGTGAACCCATGGAGTCCTTAGTGCTGGACTTGCTTATTTATCTGCGACGTACACTGTACGTCGTCAGTCACGAAGGGGTTAAAGTAATTGTAAACCCAGTCACTAAAATCTGTTATAAACATTTCCAATATGTTTAAATCTTCAGCTTTCATTAAAATAGTGCCTCGCCTTGTTTGGGCACCTCTTGCGATAGCATGACAACCCTATGTCCCTTCAACAATGAAAGTCACCAGCACTCACTTGCAATGTGCAAGAAGCATAAGCACTTTTATTGATGCATCACATGCGTTATGGCTCTATGGTGCATGTGACGCATCAATAAAAGTGCTTATGCTTCTTGCACAAGTGAGTGCTGGTGACTTTCATTATTGATTGGACTGTGGCACGGCGCCATCCGTGTCGTCACTTTGAGCACCAACAGCTATTTCGTATGGTCAATGCGCTGTATGGAGTGCAGGTGATTCAATAACGCTATTTGAACCCTCTGTCACTGTCACCTAAATGTTCTTGTTTGTTGCCACCCTGTCATGCAGTTTTGTGATGAGACTCTTGAGACTACAAGAGGCTGTTTCAACACACATTACGGAGGCATGGCCTACTGTTAATCATCAGAAAGCCTATCCTGAGTTTTCTGTCCCCGCTATATATTGCCCTGTGGCTTGCGTATAGCTCGACATGCAGCTGAACCCTCCTGTTCTGCAATAAGCCAGTCTGAGTGAAATCTTGATGCTTTATTGACAAAACAGGGTGGGGTGAAACTGGTGATAAAAGAACATGGAAACATATAGTCAATATATGAAACATTTAAATATAGTGTCAGCTTACAAATATATAGAGAACCAAGTCCATCCATACCAGTGATGCTGCCTAAAGGAGATTTGGGCTCTTTCCTCTAGACACGTGCTGTGGATGGCAGTAGATTCTCTTCCTCAGTCCTAAAATGAAGGCTGAATTCCCAAGATGTGCCTGTTTCTTCTAATTGGGCAGAGAAATATTGGGAGTTCATTAAAGAAAAAAAAATCTTGAAACTGCTACAAGCTTTTTTAGATTGTAAGCCCTAATGGGCAGGGCCCTCCTTACCATCTTGTCTTGATTTGTATTGTGATTGTAATGTCTTCCTTATATTGTAAAGCGCTGCACAAACTGTTGGCACCATATAAATCCTGTTTAATAATAATATTAATAATAATAAGCAAGATATTTTCCTTCAGCTCCATCTCGTGGCCGATGTTGATATTGCAAATAGGTAAGCTTATGATTTCTACATGCCGGAGGCTGAACATTGAGAAATGTCACAAAACCAGTGTTAAAGTGCCT
This sequence comes from Nanorana parkeri, assembly GCF_000935625.1. Lineage (NCBI taxonomy): Eukaryota > Metazoa > Chordata > Amphibia > Anura > Dicroglossidae > Nanorana > Nanorana parkeri. The sequence goes on along the minus strand of NW_017306646.1, from coordinate 520,338 downwards.
GCATGTAGACAAGAAGTGGCTGCAAAAGCTGCAGGAGATTAGCAGTACTGAAATGTAACAAAGAGTAAAAAAAGAAAAGAAAACAATTTTATTTTTATAAAAAAGCAAGTATAACCATTAGGGCTTGATGAGAAGGAACTAAAGAGATCACAAAGCCCTTCCACAGAATCCATGTATATGACTAAATTTGCAGTGTACACTAGCAGATTTGGATGTGCATCTGGCCAATGGGGTGTTTGCAAGCCTCTACCCACTGTCCTACATGGAGGAATAATTTTACTATTTGTGGGATATGTGATTCTGTTCTGAGAATGACCTACTCTGTTGTGCACTGCTTCAGTTGGAGGGCAGCACAGTGGCTTAGTGGTTAGCACTTCTGCCTTGCATTTCCCCATTTGTATTCTGGACAGAACACTAGCTGCAAGAAGTTTGCATGTTCTCCCTGTGCTTGCGTGGGTTACCTCCGGGTACACCTGGGAGGTTAATTGGCTCCTGTCTGAATTGTATGCGTGTACAATAGGGACCTTAGATTGTAATCTCCTTGAGGGCAGGAACTGATGTCAATGTGTAGTATATAGAATAAAATTGTGTCTTGCTGTACGCCTTATCGGTTAAAAGTATAACCTGTAAATTCCAGGTGGGTGCTTGCAATGACTATGGATGGCACCATAAAACATACTTAAGGTTTAAGAATGTCATCAGCACACCAAGGGTAAAGTGAAATCAGTCCATTTAATGACAAGACATTGTCATTCAAGTGCAAGCGCTTTTGGAGCCCCGCAGGGTCCCCTTTATCAGGCTCAGAATGAATGGACTGATTTCACTTTACCCTTGGTGTGCTGATGACATTCTTGAACCTTATGTGTAGCATGAACAGATCTGCTAAAATTGTCGGCACTCTATAAATACCTGTAATAAATAAATTTTTGCTTTCCCTTCTTACCCCAACCTTAATGGTTATACTGTCTTGCTGGATCCCAAGCCCTAACCTCAGAATCTATGGTTTGCAGTGCATTGATAATGGCCAAACGCCTAAAAGAGCTGTGTGGAGTTCGGAATAATGGCTCTAACATATTAGGTTATATTTGCACTGGCAGTTCTGGATAAGCATTTGGCCAATGGGGTATAAAGGAACGATTTGAATGGCTTTGCCATTGTCCTAAAATGAGATAAAGTCCTCTTATTTTTAGGATATGGGATGAAATAAGACATGTGAATACTTTCTACATTTTAAAACATGACAGTTATTTTTGATACAGTGTTTTATCAAACTAAACATTATTCAGTTAGGGTTTACATCTAATGCACTAAACCACACACGAAATCTGACGCTCATGCACTTCAAGAGAGGCCCACAGATGGAACAAGTAACATGTCTGAATGGGGATTATTATTATGTGAAATTGAATCATTACTCCCACAGAGCACAGTTCCTGTGTCCTGCCTATCCCTCTCGGGTAATATCAGTATGGAAAAAAATTGTCTCTATTTACTATAGCTGTACTCTACCATTTCTGTAGCACACAGTCTTCTAAGAATTGTGTCAATGTCCAGCACTGACATTCAAGATAAACAGTATATGCATACAAATTTCCAGAAGAGTGGGAGGAAACTAATAATTCAAATGATCAGATTGCAAGACGAGCAAGAGGAACGGCTGCATGATAGTGTGGAGGTAGACTGTCTCTCTAAATTGTTTGTTGACTAGGAAAAAAAAAGATAATAAAGGACAAATGGTTTGAGAAAAATATGACACTAGCAAATTAGATCAATTTTCCTTTGTGCTTGGCATAGGATAATGTTTATACCAAACATGGACATGGTTACCTAAATGATCCCATTCTTAATAATGTCAGAAATATCTTTTCCACTGTTTCACAACTCGAAGTTAAGGTATGTGGGAGTTTTATTACACCTCAGAATGATTTACAGGAACGTGTTGTGGGAACATCCAGAAATCACAAGAAGAAAAAAGAAACAGTGGCCATTTACATGACTACGGCCTTTGAAAAGTGATTAAATAATGTATGCCATAAGCAATCATATCTTTTTTTTGGCAGATACAACAAAACATTGGCCATCTGGCTATTCTCACTTTGATAGCTTTGGCCTTAAATTCAAAACCTGACTTAAACTATCCCTGTCACCATTGCTATGTTGCTGAATGAATCAACATGTTTAATTACCTCTTCGTTCAACTTCAAGTCTTTTCAATACAACTTTTTTTTTTCTAATAGTATAGATTTAGTGTATGACACATTCACCCTTTTTATGTACATGCTATTGTTTTTCCACGTCCGTTTTTTTGGGACAACTAAATTTAGGTAGGTCCTGGAAATGTTTGATGCAGAACTCACAAAGCTGAGGGTAACACCCTATCCTAAAGCTGCATTCATACTAATGCTTCATGTAACCCTAACACTAAGGGGGTGATTTACTAACCTAAGCACACGCACGCACCAGGTGCGTGTGATTTTCACACAGCAAAACGTATTTATCAACCAAAAAGTCTCTAAAAGCATATTTCCACTAATGCCATATATGGAAAAATCATGCACATGATGCATATATAATGCTGCTTCACAGTTTAGACAAAAATGGTTAGCTCATGCATTTACATTCCTGCATTCATCAACGCAAGCAACACAACATAGAGCTAATTTACACAACATCACCTTGCAATTCATGCTTGGCTTTGCACAACACACCTGCTGGGTGTGTACACACTACAAAGGTGTCTAGATTCCACCAATAGATCATGCTGGGAGGGAACACACTACAGAGGTGTATACATGTTAGTGGTGTGTTTATAAGGTTAGTAAATCAACCCCTAAATCTTGCACTACCCCTAATGCTAAGGCAAACCCTTCTTGTAAATCCTAACATTAATTCTTCTTGTGAACCCTAATGATACCCTCCTTGTAAACTCTAACCCTCCTTATAAATCCTAACACTAACTAACACACTAACTGTCACTTAGTAATTTAAAAATCAAAATGTTTTTGCGCTATTTCTAATGCTGATGAAATCACTTACAATGTGATGCTGCTCCTTGATGTTTAAAGGAGAATTATGAGGTGAGTGCTTTTTACTCAGCCTCGTAATCTGAGCTGACCTGTGACAATGAGACTGTCACAGGTCGGCTCAGTAGATCGGGAAGTGAGCGAACACATACCTGCGCTCGCTCACTTCTCGATCCTGTCACTGCAGAGAGCCGTGACTGGATTCTCCCCTCCCCTGTCCGATCCTCCAGCGCTGACTGGCGGAACGGACGGGGGAGGGTACAGCTGGCTCTGCCTCTAGATAGGCAGAGCCAGCTGTCACTCACGCAGCTGGGCGGATCCAGACATAATTGTCGGGATCTGTTTCAGCTGCGGTGTCTCAGTCTACTGCGAGCTGCAGCTCGCGGTATACTGAGCTTTGGGTAACGGTAGGACGCTAGTTTGTGTCGTCCCGTTACCCTTCAGAGAACTATGGGGAAAAGCCCTAACCCCATAGTTCTCCTTTAAATGTTTTATTTTTCTGCAGAATCAGCTGGTCCTCTGAGCACTGATCCTGATATCCTGTTTTAGGGTAGCTTCTTTTCCCTTGCAGGGTTCTATGGAGCCACCCTTGTGTGTGCTAATAAGCTGTGTGCATCTCCACAAACACACAGGCACAGCAGGACAAAACCTACTGCTCCCCTCTTCTCCTTCCTTCTTCCTTTTCTCTCTCTCTTCCCTTCTCTAAGATAGTAGATGGACAGTTGCTGGAGACTTTGCTGTCAATTGTAGTCTTTTACTCAACAGGGAGTTCAGAAAAGTTGAGCTAAAGAGAATTGGAGTCAGCTGTTCAGAAGCATGAAGACTGTGAGTGATTGGGCAGAAATATAAAGCCAATGCTGAAGAATGTATATTTATTTGATCTGGATTCATTATTGTAAAAATGTTTGAGAGTTTAATACTGCTTTAAGCCTAACCTTAATTTAACCCTAACACTAACCTTTTCTGTAACCCTAAACACTAAAGTTGTCCATAACACTAACCCTCTCTGTAAACCTAACACTAACTTTTACACTTATGCTCACTGTAAACTGAACAATAATGCTAATGTACCTCCCCCTACCCCCTAAAGGATGATTAGGGAACCCCAAAGGCAGGTGAGCTAACATTTCACCTTAGGGTAGAGTCCTTGACTTACAGTGGGCTTGTGAACAGATGAGCGCCAGTCACATTAGAGTAAACATTTTGAGTTTATTTGCCACCATAAACACAGGGGAGAGGGTAGGAGCACAGGACACCAAAAACACCTGGTAGAGTCTGGTACAGTCATACTCACAGCCTTCACTGATAAAGACATTTTAAGCCAGACTGACATCCTATGATTGTTGAGCACCTGCCTGGAGAGTAGATGCAGCACAAACTGCCTGGTTAAAGCAACAAACTCCCCATGAGGTCCAAGCCAGATTAAAGCTTTTTGGCCGCCTCCAGATGAAGTTCCTCCATGGTGTTACTTCCCAGGATTTGCTACACTCCTGCTGGAAAAGCCATCTCTAACCAGGTAGTGTGAACGTAGCTCCCCCTAGGCCTAGGCCTTGTTTGGCAAGCACATATTTGCCCTCCCTATGCAAAAGACCTACGAAGACAAGGTTTCCAAACCATACCCTCCTCCAGTCTGAAGCCTGGAGGAAGGGGGGGGAGTTTCACAATGTCACTCTTAATATTTATATCTTCTTCCAGGATGCACCACTTGCAATAAACATTCTAATGGTTGGCCAAGGGGACATAAATATTCATAATCCATCGTTGTGTCTTCTGGACTTAGAGGAGACCAAATCAATGCAGAACTATCAATCTTGCTTTGGCTGGTTACAGCCAACCAACACTAGATGTAAAGAGTAGAGGTGCACCGAAATAAAAAATTCAAAACCGAAACAAAAAAAAATGTCAGGCCGAAACCGAAAATGTTCTTATTTTAACTTTTTCACACTTTTTTAATATTATATTTGTATTTATTTTTAATAAACTTCCCATTCATTCATAATTGAGGATATAGTCAACATGCTATGTCCTCAATTATTTACAAACGCTCAGCGATCACTGATCGCTGAGTGTTTGCACTCGCTCTCCTTCCTGGCACGCTGTCACAGGAGGCTGAGCAAGCGGAAATTAGCCTCCTGTGACAGCACTGGCTGTCTCCGCCCACACTGCTCTCCTCTGATCTGTCACAGGAGACGTGTGGGAGGAGAGACACTGGCCGCTCGCAGCGCTCTCCTCGCACAGCACTCGGCCTCCTGTGACAGTTTCTCTCGTCCCCACTGGGACACAGAGCAGAACCCAGCGCGGAGGAGAGAAAGAATGGATGCGCTGCTGTATCGGCCATAAAATGGCATTTTCGGCATTATGCCAAAAGAGCCATTTTCGGACGATATGTTTCGGCGGTCAATATATCGATGCATCCCTAGTAAAGAGTCACCCCTGCTTAGGGCAGGGTGGCTACACTGATATACACCTAATCCCATGTGAAGTCCCCTCTCCTGTGGTGGAATTCTCTGCGGTGAAAGATACTAGCATGCAGATCACAGCACCCATGTCTATTGTTTCATCAGTATATCTGCTGATTCCCCTACATCTGCTTATTTTGTCCTCTGGATAATATTAATGTTTACTGAGGCTGCCAAATGTCCATATTGGTCAGACTTACTCATCATTTGGTAGGTTGCCAAATCAACTGCACAATATGCCACCACAAACCGGTATGAAATTCCCCAATTTGCTTGTTTATGGCCAGCTTTAGGCCTGTTATCATTTGGAAACAATGCTCAAATCTTCCAGGCATCAGGTTAAAAATCTTGCAGTGTTTAATAACCTCTTGAGGCCTCAGGAATGCGACATTCATGAATGGCTGAATCCTGCAGCACATTAATTAAACATTATTCCACAACAAACACTACATATAAGCAAATAAATAAACAATGGGAGCCGCATGGTGCTCAGTTTGATGCCTCTCTGCAGAAAACACACAAAGAGTGAGATACTCAGCCTTCTAATTATCTTGGATAAATCTCGATATTTCTTAGTAAACGAACTCAAGACGCTCGCTCCTACCCATTCCAGGAGGGTGTACAATCAAAAGGATCTTTTATTCCATAACATCTTGTGTAACGTAGGGATGCATAGAGCTGCATACAATGACAGAACTTTATAGAAATAAGAAATAGAACACAATTATAGTACAAAGACAGATGCAGATGTGATGGCTCTTCTGCTGGAGCTGCTGATGCTGTAAACCTGGGAGTTACTCGGGAAAGTGTGAATATATTTGGAGGGAATGCACTTTCTCATCTCAGTGTGTGCTGTCTGTCCTGCCCCAGTAGGGATATTCCACATCTCCGTTGGGGAAAAATTAGAGGAAACCAGTGGTAAGAATCTGTATTGAAATGTAAATGTCTTCAAATTATTAATCACTGGAGAGCCAGCATAGCTGTGCTTTATCCTAGTAAATCAGGCAGGGTAATTTCAAGGAAAACAATAAACCCATATCCAGGGAGCAGCTAAATAGAGCAGTGCAGAGCATCCATATTCAAATCATTTTTCAGCTCTGTGCTGGCCTTCAAGCTACCGGGATGTGCTTGTGAACAGAAAGAGGCTCCCAGTGGACATATGGGGAGGATCACCCAGACCCACACGCCACTACAGCTTTGTTGTTAATGAGCATATCTCTGGCAGGATTTCGTTGCGAGCAGATGCGGTCATTTATTATGAGTATTTTTATTTTTGTAGCGAAGAAAGAACATGTTGAAGCATGCACATGCAGCAAATGTAGATATACATTCTGATTCATATATTTAGATGGGTTTGATAGAGGCAGTAAGCTCAATGCTAGAACATTAACTATCTGGAATAATAAAAAAAATCTTGTGTAGGTATTGCCAGATAAACCTTATGGCTGTTAATGGGCCCGTGGGCTTAAAGGCCTGGCTGAGGCTGCAGCCTTGTTATTTTATGCTTTTCTTTTATGTTTGGCAAAAAAGGAGAATACCGCTAAACCCCAAATCTATATACATTTTGCTTCCACATTTCTGCTTGTGGACAAAATAATTTCTATTTACTGAGGACTGCCATTTTATGGGTTCAAAGATTGCGATCATGATAATAAAAACATGGAATCAATCAAAACATACAGTAAAGTAGATGTAAAAGCGATCATTAAAACGCTACATTTGAATAGGTTAGTGTAATTGCATAATAAACTTTTAAAGCTGCAGCTTTTATGAAAACAACCCTTATAGATCCTGCCAGGAAGATCCTTGTTCAGGCACTTCCTCTGTTTCAGGGTGACAATGCTCTGTCCCTGTCAATGAACTTCTGATGGAGACTAGAACCGACTGTTCAAATTTAACATACATTACACAGATATGGTCCACTGTTTTCAGAGAAAGCAGCCCCCCCCCCCCTTCATCCAAGAAATATCATTCAATTCCAGCAATGGATCGCATTATTATTATTATACAGGATTTATATAGCGCCAACATTCAAGACAAGATGGTAAGGAGGGCCCTGCCCGTGAGGGCTTGCAATCTAAAAGGGAGGGGCAAGTGATACATGAGGAGGTTGCTGTGTGGGGATGAATTGTTTGAGAACAAATGAAGTCAGAAAGTGCCTGCAAAGTGGCTGTAGGAGATCAGCAGCACTGAGAAGCAACAAAGGATAAAAAAGGTGGAAAGAGGTATTTTATTGATTTAAAAAATGCATGCTGTAGTCTGGGAACAATATAGCTCAGAAATAGGGAAAGACAGAAAGGGAGGTGACCAGAGGGGAATGAGACAGAATATCCTAGAGCAAAAAAATATAGCCTTAGCATATTGGCGCAGTGTTTAGCATTGGAGTTCTGGGGGGGTTTATCACTGCTTAGATTTAACATATTATTCCTATGTCTGCAAGAGTTTCCTCCCACAATCCAAACTCGTTAGCAAAGATAAAACCTTGTGTTGAGTTTGGATAGTGTAGGGAAGCGTTAGATACTATGGGGTCTATTCACAAAGCTGCCGAAGGATCTAGCCGCAGCTTGGGCCGATCCTTCAGCTAGCTTCGGCCCCAGGACCCCTTTGGTTCAGTAGAACCGAAAGGGGGGCTGTACGGGCTATTCACAATAGCTCGTACAGCTCCCGAACGTGGCCGAGCGGCTCAGTTGAGCCGAACGCATATGCATCGAAGCCATTGGCCGGCCGACAGCCTGCTTCTGACAGCTGGGCGGAGCCAGCTGTGATCTTACGGCTGGCTCCGGCCACTTGCAGAGAGATCAACGTCCCTGGTTACCTGCTAACCAGGGACACTGATCTCCAAACAGCTAACTCTCCCTGGCGCCCCGGGAGTCTCCTGCTCCCGGCCGCCAAGGAGAGAAACACTGATGTGTCTTTTTTTTCTTTATTCTGACACGGAGCAATTTCCCATTGAAATGCATTGCTACATTACTATTGGCTATTTCAATTTGCAATAGCCAATAGTAAATTAGGATTCTACCCGCCCTCTGCTGCTTTCTCCATCAGGTCCATCAGCAGAGGGCGGGTACAATGCTAGTTTACTGTTGGCTATTGGAAATTGAAATAGCCAATAGTAATGTAGCAATGCATTTCAATGGGAAATTGCTCCGTGTCAGAATAAAGGAAAAAAAAAAGACACAGCAGTGTTTCTCTCCTGGGCGGCCGGGAGCGGGAGGCTCCCAGAGCGCCCGGGAGATGTTTTTTTTTCGTTTTTTTTTCTACGGCAGCAGAGCCGCCGGACAATAGGAAACTATTGGGCGGAGCTAGCTGTCACTGCTAGCTCCACACAATCGTTTTCTATTTACATTTTTAAAAACTTTTAAAACTCTTTTTCTGTTCTGGTCGGTCCCTCAGATGTTGGATCGGCTGAGTCGAACTCCTTCTGCACTTCGAAGCCATGTGAAGCAAGCCGATGTACGGCTGAAATTAGCAGTACCAGCCTGCAGTGAATAGCCGAACAGTGTTCGGCTCACTTCACTGCAGGTCGGTCATTCACTCGGCTGCCTACGGCAGCTTAGTGAATAGACCCCCCTGTGTTTATTGCTGCCGGTGTCCTTGTTATGGAGGTTTCCACTCACTTCTTCTCCCAGTAATATGGTATCTCAGGTATTTCTGAGATGAGAAAGAGGGACACCTTTTAACACAAAGAATATAGGCAAAAGACAGACCAGTGCAGGTACTGCACACCCAATTAGGAGAAGCCGCGAAGAATGAAAACACCAAAAACGATTGATTAAACCAACAAATACTTGTAGTCCACCATTCCCAGAAGTCCCAGGTATTTTCTTTTACTCCTAGCACTGAATGAAGCAGCAGAGGAGTTAAGGAAAGGTAAGTATATGTTGCTGGCAAAAGAGGCATTACAGCAGACTTGTTGCTTTGCTATGAATGAGCAAAGCATAGGTTTGCTCTATTTTTATAAATGGGATGTTCCAGTTGGATCTTTGCCTTCTCATTCAATGAGTTGAGATATAATGAGTGAAGAAGGCTGCAGTGTATGGTTGAAATGAGGCTTTTAAGATCCATTCAAAAAGAATGCCTGCAAGGAATAAGTACACTGTGGCTGAGGTCAATGCAGTGGAGTCATAAAGAGGTATGTTTTTGTAACACAGACTAAGACGAAGCAGTGAGGTGGATTCATGTGTGTAATCTGGTGATGTGGATGTATCTATAGGGTGGCTTTAAGCTTAAGCTTTTTAAAGCTTTAAATGAATGAATTTTGTATGACATTATTATCACTAGTTATATACAATCTTTATTTTACAAATATACATTTATTAAAGGGTAAACCCATGACATTGGTGTCACAGAGAATTAGGGTTTCATCAAAGAGAGAGCACAGCAGAAACACTTTACCTTCAGGCGGTCTATCTCTAATGGATGCATGGAGAAGAACATATCAGGGAGCGAAAGATGAGCTATTTTTCTGAATTATTTAGATGTGTGTAAATGTGGGACTAAGCTCTGTAATCAGGCTCTTTAAAGTAATACAGCTAAGACCAGCCTGGTATTCATTATAAGGAAGCCATGATTCCTTTGGCTGGCCAGCCACAGTTGCACAATGAACTTTCAAGTGGCCCAAAAGGCCATTTACTTGTCAGAACATGGTCAGGCCCTCCAACAGGAAATCAACCCTTCCCTACTATATTTTATATTATTCTACTTCCTTATTAGGCCACTTACATAGACAGTGAGGAGATTCCAAGGAATTAAGGAACCTGGCCTTGGGGCAGTAGAGAGAGTAAATCCGGCCCTGATAATACAGCATATTCTATGTAAAGCATTGTAAAATATGTCTTCACAATATAAAGTGTTCATATTGTGTAAATTTCATATCGCTATTTAATCGCATGAAGCGATTAATGTACACAGCAATGTGACATTATAATCAGGCTTTGTACTCACATAGTGGGATAATGATGATAACATTTAATCAAATTGGATGGGACAATGCACATTATTAGATGCAGATAACGTAAAATGGTTCTGCCATATTTGTATTTAACAGATACGAAAGTCTGGCATAAGATTGTTTAATTTCTTACTAATAATTTTCATATTTAGAAAAAGCGATATTAATATATACTAATCAATTTACATCACTTAACATGTGCCATTTACAGCAAAGCTCATTACACCTAGTCATACATGTGTACAGTACAGATGTAGTACATACAATTTTAGTAATAAATATATGAATAATCCCTGTGCTTCACTGTGATTTGCTAATTTAGTAAGATAACAAAATGGCAGTAATTCAATGTCACAGTTCTTAGCCTCGTTGTTACTGAAAAAAATGTAATTCAACAATTGCCTTGCAAATGATTTTTGAACTAAGACATGTTCCGTTTTAAAATCAGTAAACACACCAACTGTGAGATGGTTTATGGATGACATGTGAATATTTTGTACATTTTTATAAGGAAAAATAGCTCTTAAACTGGCCATACACCTATAGATTATCTGCAGATTTTCTATGGTCAGATGGAAAAACTGCAACAGATTCCTCCATCTATGCTAAACTGTGTGGAAGGAGGAATCTCCCACTGGGCCATGCTTTAGTATCTTGCTAGTGGGCCCCACTGGCTATCAAAATACCTGAACAATCTGATTGGACGCAGGCATTGTTCAGGTATTTTGAGAGCCAGCTGGGCCAACTAGCAAGATCCTGAAGCTTGGCCCACTGGGAGATTCCTCCTTCCACACAGTTTAGCGTAGATAGAGGAATGCAACTTAAAAGATGATACTAATATATGAGATAGACTCATTACATGCAAAGCAAGATAATTCAAGCCGTGATTTGTCATAATTGTAATGATTATGGCTTACAGCTCATGAAAACCCCAAGAACCCCAAATCCACAACCTCAAAAAAGTAGATTATTACATGCAATCAATAAAACAAGGATTGTACATAGAACAATATCGGACCTCTGAAATGTACAAGCATGCATTTGTACTCAGTACTTGGTTTGGGCCCCTTTTGCAGCACTTACTGCAATTACTTTTGCACGATATTCTAATTATTCGAGTTTCACCTGTATTCCTACTATTCATAATAGGATCAGGAACTGGAGCTAACTTGTACAAAGTATAGAAAGTTTTTTACATGTAACAACTGTAAATAGGGGCATCTACAGGCCAGAGGTACGAACACCACAGACCTAATAATTGTTATTAATATTGATATAGAAATGAATCACATATAGTTTTTTGGAATTAACAAAGGTTATTGTTCTCTATATATTAACCCTTTTGTTGCCATGGACGTAAGTACTATACCCATGTCAGCACATCCCTGTAAACTGACATCTGGCTACTGTAGCAGTTTATAGTCAGTTTACTTTTCTTTCATCCACCTCCCGGCTGCATTCTGCATTCACCTCCAGCAGCCCTGCAGAATAGTGTTACACCACCCCGGCATTTTTCATGGGCTCCTCTGGCCCTCCTGCGGGCCTGGGGTGGCCATGGCAGGTGTCAACTCCTGCAGGTGAAGGGGATCAGTGAACATTTGTAAAGCTTGCACTGAAGACTTCCACATGGCCTGGATGGGAAGGGGGTTTAACACCGCGGATGTCAACTGGTTAATTGAAGTCCACAAGTCTAACATTACATGTCACAATAGACAATGAAAGGCTACAAAGAATTGAAAGTCCCTTCTGAAAATAATAAATATCTATATCAAGAATCTGTTTCCATCTTGAATTTAATTCCTTGAAAAAGCATGCCAGTGTACTCCATTTGCCTGTCTGAATTTGTTTCTGCACTATTCTTGGTAAGCGCCTAAATTGGTGTACTCCCTGTATATGACTACCTTGCTTGCAGCATTAACATACTTCATTTTGTAATGGATAAGAGTAGAGCTCCCCTACATCTTGCACAGAATGAAGCTTTTTTTTGCAATAAAGCTTAGTTTGCAAATTCACATTGCTATTTTTGTCTGCTCTCTGTGAAAATTTGGTGCACGGAACATACTGAAGAATTGCTGGATTTCTCTTGAATGCATTGATGCAGCCTAGAGAGCTCAACCTGGGCCATGTCAAAAGTTACATTCTGTTTAGCCAGCAGTCTTCTTTGCAGAGTCTTATCTGTTACACCACCCAGCTAGTCCCTTAGTAAAGATCAAAACTTCTGCCAAAATTAGAGTAAATTGGCAAACTGTACAATTCAGAAAAATATTTTTTGATACTTTCATCTAGCAATTGGCTCCTTCTGATAAAATGGAAATACTGGACCTCCAGCTTTAGATGATTTTTCATATTTTAAAAATGTCTTGAAATTCCAGGCACTTGCTATAGCAGGGCACACATGGGTGTAAACAATAACTAAAATGAAAATACCTTCAGCTATAGATGATTTTTTTATGTTTAAAAATGTCTTGAAATGCCCAGTCACTTGCTGTTGCAGGGCAGACACGGGTGTAAACAGTAACTATAATCTATTGTCCCATGATATTAAGCAGCACAGCAGGCACCATAACGGGTTCAGTTACTTTATTAGCTTCAAGGAAGTAAATTAGGCTTTAAGTATATGAGTTCCATGATGACAGTCTGTGAACTTCCATCTCACCCATGCATGCCAGAGCAGCCAAAAAAATTTCATTGGCTCAGATTAACTTGTATACTTCAACCGCTCTCCAACATCCCACCCTTGTCAACACTATTAGTATCTGAGACTGTAACTATGAGCAGTAATGCCAGCCTGATCCCAGAATCATTCATTGAAATAAAAGAGAAGCAATTTAAAGGAAATACACATCGAGAAGTAAGAATATAACATGTTGATAATCCCAATATTACAAAGTTTTAGTTATGCAGTTTCACAACAGCGTAAATTTCTGATCAGGATATATATTCCAAACATAACAAGAAGGTTCAACTGTTACAATTCCAAAAATATAATGCACCCACTGCATAACTACTTTTGACATTTACTTAAAGTGGAACTTTAAAGTGACATTTGCAGCAGACTGCCTTGTCTCAGGAATGGATACACGGTGTCTGTGTATTAGTTTGTATAGGCTTGAAACCTGAGCCAGCACCACAGGAAGAGGCCCTGAGCTGAAAAGGGAAGTTCTCCCCAAGCATGAGAAGACATGAGGATTTAAAAGGAAGAGCAGCAAAGAGAAGGGAAACAACCATGGATTACAGTAAGGCACACATTACAGTATTGGTTTATGTTAAAAAATATGAGGGTTTAATGCCACTTTAAGTAACTTTACAAGTGTGCATGAATAAAGTCCTGAAATTCCACACTATTCAGCAACGGTATTAGTTTACAAAAAAAGTCATACCTTTTTCTGGTTAAAAAAACTGTTTTTAAAGCGGACCTTTACCCATATCTTTAAAATAACAACAAACACACCTTTAGAAATGTTTAGTAATGACAATCTAAAAACACATGCTTCTAGATAATTGACGGCTTTGTATTCTTTGCACACCTTATTTCTCTTTTCTTCCACAGTCTTCTGACAGTAGCCATGTTTACTAAGGGCAGATCAATAGCTCTCCTATGACTTCCTGAAAATCTGGCACATGTGACTAGACATGTGACCATGCACATCATCTGCCTTTCACTAAGATGAGATTTCCCAGCAATGCTCTGCTGATGACAAGGCAATGACAGTGTGCGTTGTGTTGGCAAACTGAAGTCATTTGCACTTTTAAAGCAGGAAGTGAATGCTCTGCAAGTGTAAGTATTTCATTATCACAGCATTTTACACCTGACATGTCTATGTTATTATTAATCATCATACATAGAGGGAGGCATTGGTAGAATTTGATTTTTGAGTGTAAAGGTGCGCTTTAAGTTCCAGTCAACTGATTTTGCCAAGGCTGAGATCTATTGCCAAGGCTGCAATGTATTGGAAGCGCTTCCTGAGTCTTCACTCCCCCAGTGATCAGACTGCAGATCTGTAGCTATGGAGCAAGCCACATGTTGAAAGGCTGCATCAGGGGGCTGATCCCTGTCACATATTTTTGAACTCTGTCAAAAACTGCACATTCTTAATGTACTGTCACCTGCTTTCTGACAGGATCACAAGATATGCTGCAAGTTACAGGCACGGGGGCAAGCTATAGTACATTTAGGCCCCTTTTACAGGGGTTAGACAGATCAAAAAGAGACTGCAATGTGCCCCTATGGGCAGGCGGATATAAACAAATGTTCATTCATTTACACCCAGGTCCATTTAGGTTCATTGCACAGAGTGCAATACATGGTGACATAGGGATTACATGGGTCTGTTTATCCTCCATCACAACATGGAGGGAAAAACTGAATGGTATTGGAATGCGACATCTGTTTCTGTTCTGATCTGACTCCGTCTATGTATCCCCTGCTGAGATGGAATGGAGGCCCCCATGTGAAAGGGGCCTTATATGTGTAACCATGCTATATATGATTTTACATTTAAAGTTGTCTACACTTCAGTTTGATATTGATATTAATCACTTTAGTTTAGAATTTATAATTCTAGAAATGTCTTATTATACAGTTTTAGGAAGCGATAACAGACGAAAAATAATGTAAGCAACCTGATGCTGTTCTTCATGACTGAACACTAGCCAGGTCAAAAGAGGTAAGAAACAATGGTTACCTAATGAACTATAATCTCAGATCGAGAGAGCTCCTGGCCGGCCGTTTTTTTACTACGGCCGGCCCGGAGGTAGTTAAAGAAATAAAAAGCATAGTCCATAGCAAACTAGGGATGTTTTGGGGTATGTACATCTGAATGGATCATTTAAAATTACATGAATACATTTAAAGTGACATTAAAGTATAATTTTTTTCCCTCCCCCAATGTTAGTGTAAGCACTTACCTTAAATGATGTCTCTTAATCCGATCTTCTTCTTTCCTGTCGTTTTCAGCTGTCCCTCAAGTGCTGCTGCGGGTCTCCGATCCAGCGCTGACTCCTTTGTCCTTGCTGGCACTTCCTCTCCTACTGTGTCTGCATGCGGGTGCACGCTGTCCATAGACTTACCTTGTGTCTCTCCTTGTCTCTGGGCCGAAAATCTGAACTGCGTCCGCCCCAAGATCCTTTGCGGCCGCCCGAGATTTTTCAGATTTTCGGACGGGAGCGCACGGCGAAGACACAGGTACCGTAAGTTTAAACCTCTTTTAACGCAATTTGTTTTTAGGGTTTTGCATATATCTACTGCTTGCTAGGAGTAGATATATGCAACAAAACGGAGGGTTTAATAACCATTTAAGTCTGCTGTTCCTAGTACTGCCTCTGGCTAGAAATGTGAAGGTACGTTGGTAAAACTGAGATATTAATTACTTACTGGCAGAGAAAAAATCCTAAAGTGCATTTGCACTTTTGCAGCCAAATTGCGATAATTCTTTATATTTGTTACATGTGCCCAACCACATAGCATAACTTTAAAAAAAAAAAAAATGTTGCATACATGTTTAAATGCTCTCTTTTGAAAGCTCCAGGGCTGGAAAATTCTACTTATATTCCCTTGCTATGTAATAATTATGAGGATGCTGGGGAGTCTTGTTTGCCGTAATTAACCCTATGTGTACTAGATACACCCTATATGTACTTGATACACCGGATATTATTGAGAGATTTGGTGAACTAGATCTAGTATAATGTGCTGGGTAAAAATCTCAGCATGGTTCTAGTTACAATGTGGCAACAGCGAAAAGGTGGGCAAATTATAGGACAAGTTTAGTAAAAATCAATTATTTTTTACACATTTATAAATAATATCCTATAGCTCTTTTCCATCAAATATAAAGTGTGTCTTGTCTTTGCTACTGACCTTAAATTAAAAATGTTTCCCAGATTTTAATATGGGCCTTTTATTTTTTCAAACAAAGCTATAATACTTGCTCCAGTTTAGACAGATCAAACACCATCAATATATGGTTATATCTCAAGCAGCTACTTATTTTCTTTATTATTAATAATTGGGTCGCATTTCTCTTTTTCTTTGTTACAGAATTGTGGCATTTTTACTTTGATTGCTATTCTCAGGAAGACTCTTTCTTCAATTTACTTTCATAAATCAAATGATGTAAAAAATCAAAACAAAAAACAAACATAACTCCTTAAATCAGCAATCTACCTTCGAGTTGGACACTTAATAGTATAGTAAGATCAGCACAGTTATTGGAAGTTATTTGCACAGTTCTGTTGGAATAGCTTTTATTGAGGATCATGGCCAGACAAAGCTGCATCCCTTCTGCACTGGTATACATAACTCACATATGGAAAAGTCACATTTCACTGAGCCTTTGAGGTTAAAGCTCTGACTCACTTTCGCTCGCCTCTCTCTCTCTCGTCTAGTACTTACTCCTTTCTATTACCCAGTGAATATCACCTCCTAGTGTCGCTGTCAAGCTTTGCAGCTACGTGTTGTATGGATATTTCACTACTACTGCTTTCATTTACATAACCTAAGGGTAAGGTCATCACAGTACACAATAAGCAGGCAATATTCTTATGACCAAGCAAATAAAAAAATTAAGTAATAAATATTCTCTCCTAACACTTCACTTCTTTATTATTTAGGCCCTACTAAAATGTCAGCTGCATCTCACATCAATAATACTATCTAGCTAAACTCCTATAAGGCAATGCTTTATAATACAATTCTGAAACACCTGTCAGCTGGGATGCTATAGGCCTAATAACCCCTCTGCAGATATCAGCTATGCCCAGCGCTACCATGTGCAATTTCCCTTCAGTAGAGAATCAATAAAGGATCAATGACAACTCTTCCTTCTCTCTGGTCTTCTTGCCCTCCAGCCCCACACTCCTCGCTCCCTTCTGCTCACGTCCCTGCTCCTGTCACCGAGGCTGAGAATTGCATGGACTGGATGCAACCTTTTTTAATGAGTTCAATGCAGAAGCAAAACCTCTAGGGGCAGAGGAGCTCGGCAAGGTCTGAAGTTCTGACAATTGCTGCACGGAGACAAAAGGAGGAGAGAGATGAAGGGAAGAGCTTTCAAGATCTGAGTCATTAGGATGAAACCTGACAGGCCTTAGAAGCAGAGCTACTCTGGCAGCGATCACAGACTCCTATACATTGAAACTCATTGATATTCCTTTTGAACATGCAAGGAAAAGGTTTAAAATACCGGAATGGATGATTTATTTTTCTCTGTAGCCCTGACAATGTGTGAAGAGGCTATCACTGGAATACCTGGGATTACAATGCAATGTACATAAACACTCAATGAAAATACCAAATCAGGGCCCCCATATATGCATAAATGACATACCTTCAGGCTTTTTAAAGCATAACAAAAAAATTTTGCATTACATTAATGCATTTGGAAAATAGACTTTGAAAAACGTACTTGCCCAGAAGAAAAGGGGCGTTAGCAGCCAGTCGCATGACCAAGGTGAGGCCTTTGCCCTGTAATTTCTCCACAACAGGCCCAATGTTCAAGTGTAAGTTACCAGCCAGTGGTTCTGCTGAACAATGATACTCCTCAAATCTACACTCTATTATAGAAATGCAAGGATAACCATAACAACCATAGTATCTCCCTGCAGAATGAAAGGTGGTTGTTTAATTGCAATGGGTAATCCACTCTGCTTATTAGTCTTTGTAATGTTACAAAATGACACTACTAAGCAATATTTGTAGGCCCCTTAACATCATCCCAATGTAGATTCAAAAGAACAGCAAACCTTTTTGTGAAAAATCCCACACTGTTTATTGCGGTGGTGGACAACATGCTAGATATAGGTGGCAAATAAAAGGTAAATGTTTGCTGTAGAAGATTTACGGGTCCAAAACACCTAATTAATTTCTATTATTTAGAGGAATATAAATGATA
>NW_017306646.1:500718-501099 GCF_000935625.1 Nanorana parkeri | reverse complement strand
TCACCCCCCCCCCAGAAAGGGAGCAGTAGTGGGCAGGCCCAAAATATGTGGAGTATCGTACCCGGGGCATTGTGGCATCTCCAGCATAATGCTGATACTTGAGGAAACATGGCATGGAGGACTGTAGGGACCCGGTACCACCGGGAGGCAATTTTATAGCCCAGTTCCTGGGTCTTAGAAGCGATGGAGGAGTGATGTGCTAGATGGAGTATGCAGTCTTTCTGAGCTGACGTGAAGGTGGTATTGAGGTCACTTTCCCATTTGGCCAGGAATGTCGGATAGGTCTCCGGGGGGGGCGAGATCAACATAGAGTATAAAGAGGATATTGCATGTCGGGTTTGTATCTCCTCCTTACAGATCTGTTCGAATTGTGTCAAAGGT
>NW_017306646.1:497422-497729 GCF_000935625.1 Nanorana parkeri | reverse complement strand
CCCATATTACTGAGGGTGACAGGGAGTCGGAGGAGTTCTCTTGGAAGTAGGAACCGATCGTGCGTTCTAGCTCAGAACGTATCCCCGGGTCCTGCAGTAACGACTCGTTCAGGCACCACGAGGGGCTTTTGGGGACAAAAGGGAGGAGATCTAGCGCTATGTGGACTGGGGCATGATCTGACAGCAAAAAGTCCCCAATCGATGCGTCGACGACCAAGGATAGGTCCTTGTGCCGGAGAAAGAAATAATCTAGGCGCGAGTACGTGTTGTGGGCTGAGGAGTAGAATGTGAAGTCTTTAACTTGTGG
>NW_017306646.1:494720-496873 GCF_000935625.1 Nanorana parkeri | reverse complement strand
GGGGGGCAAGGGCAGGCTGGGACGCCTACACCGAGACAAGGGTGACTACAGTAGGCGGATAGCCTAAGCAAAAGCGAAAATGTACCCTCCGATCTAGCGATGGGAGGGTACCACCTATTGGGGGTGTGTGGATAAAACTGAGCAAGTGAGAGGAACCTCGGGGAGGTGCGGTCACTTGTGCCAGACACAATAAAAGAGGTCAGAGCATCACGTTAACAATGAAGAACAAAACATAACATAACCGTACATTAGAAACCAGAAGCCAGGGACCCATTAGCCCGTGAGGCCGGTAGCTGCTCGGGGCCGAGTTCTCCCGTGGACGCACCGTCCCCGTCACTAGTCCCCAGGGCCCAGCAGGGGGGAGCGAGCCGAGTCCGTGAGCGGAGAGTGGATGGGGCGGACATCCCACCCCCGCCCCCAGGGGGGGACAAGGGGGAGGCATATCCACCCCGTGGCCCAGGGGAGGGCGACAAGGCGGCAGCGAGAGACCATCCACACCAACCCGTCAGTATTCGGGGAACCGAGGGAGAGTGGTGAGACCCGGCAGGTACGGTGATCAGGTGGAGGTCCTAGCGTCCTATCCCCCCCAGGGGCCGCCAACGGCCACGGCTGGGGGGGAGGGGAGGAAGGAGCAGCCACCTCTACCCCCGACACCAAACAGCCACAGCAGAGGTAGTGGGAGCTGATCCTGCTGTACGACATTCTAAACATGGCATAAAAGGATAAACAAGTAAAGCAAAACAGAGCAGGAGCCGAGGCACATGGCCACAAAGTCAGATAGCCCAGGGGGGCCCAAGGCTCCCCATCCCCCATCCACCCCCCCGCACCAGGTGGGCTGGGATCTGAAACCTAAAAAAAAAAAGAAAGGGGAGCAATACACTAGTCACCTGAGGGAGGAAGCCCCAGCAGTAGGAAGACACATTCCCAGCAATGAGGGGGTGCGGGGGAAGGAGGGGGGCGCACAGGACCACCCGTATACGTCAAGGAAGGATACCAGGGTGAATTCAAAGTGGTTTTGGACCTGCAAATCAATATGATACATTCTTTTTTTGGAGGCTGGGTTGTTTTTCTTTTTGAAATCTATATGCATAGGTACAGATTGCTTCCATATACTTGTATCCATAGATATATGGGACTCAGCTGTGGCCAATCATCCCCAAGGGGCCACACATAATATTTAATATATTTAATGCTATAGAGGACTATCAGAGACTGCTAACATACAACAGAAAATGGAGACTGGAGATATATTACAGGAGACAGTCAGGGG
This sequence comes from Nanorana parkeri, assembly GCF_000935625.1. Classification (NCBI taxonomy): domain Eukaryota; kingdom Metazoa; phylum Chordata; class Amphibia; order Anura; family Dicroglossidae; genus Nanorana; species Nanorana parkeri. The sequence goes on along the minus strand of NW_017306646.1, from coordinate 495,603 downwards.
CTGGGCACACTTGACATGAGACTTGTAGAGATCACTAGCATTACAGCCTCTATACAAATCAATTCTATCACTCCCACTACTTGCTGCTGATGCTCAAGGGTCACCATATGTAGACCCTGTGGTGCAGATTGGACACCATGAGTTTATTAGGTTCCAATTATAGTAAAAGTCTAATTACATGAGAGTTTCTGATCTTTTTACTAGGAAATTTGAGATCCTTGAATAATTATATGCATGATGTTGGACCTTGCATGTCTCTATCCAGTGGCCAAGTGAAAAAAGTAATTTGAAGGTAGAATTGTAGTTGATACTAATGTAGAGATTCCATGTAGCATGCTGGAGGCTGGCACCACCCAGATCACCTTTTAATTCCTGAAACTGGTGGATGGCATTGTTGGCTCCTAAGCAATAGACTAGCATAACAGGTATCAGGGAACAGCAGGGGGAGAAATGGTGCTGCCAAGCTTTTAAATAGGGCATACCTTACCCTGCTGTGGGGCTTTTGCAGTGTAAACAGAGGTCATCATATGTTGCCCTTGTGGCTGCATGTACAGGGAAGACCAGACCAACAAATTCAGCCATAGTAGCCATTTGGGGGCAGATAAGGCCATTGTTTTACAAACACAAGTACATGGAAACCTCAAGCATGATATTAAATCAGCATGATTTTACACAGTGTAAATCTTTTTTTTACATTTTTTGAAAATGCTTATTGGTGGTTCAACTGTTTCACAAATGGTATTTAACTGTATTGGGCAGTATTCTAGCCCAACTGCAATCAGTTTTATTGTCATGCATCTCCAGAAGCTTGATGCGCTATAAATACTTATTAGAGTCAGATTTATCCTGTTTCTCCAGCCCAAAAGTAAATAAAAATAATATA
>NW_017306646.1:489919-494314 GCF_000935625.1 Nanorana parkeri | reverse complement strand
ATATACAGTGTATATGCACAGCGACACTGCAAGGCAGTCTGGCTTCCTGACCAATCAGGAAGCTGGGCGGCAGGTTATGACCCGCTGCCCTGCTTCCTGATTGATTGGGAAGCCAGGCTGCCTCACAGTGTCACAAGGGAGCATTAGGCCCGCTTCCCAGGCAATCAGGAAGCCTGGCCCCTGCTACCTCAGGATGTAAAACCCCAAAATGCTACCCCTGGAAAGCCAGCTTTTTTTAAAGGCAAGTCTTGCAGCAAAAAAAAGCATGTTTAACCTAAAATAAAGGTCCTATCAACACAAAAAATAAACAAATCTCCAAAAGAAATGGAAACCTGAAAATACCAACACCCAAAATAAAAGCTCATTTATTTTTTTTAAAGGAAGCTTTTCAGCAAAAGAAAAAAAAAAGTTTGCTATTAATTAACTAAAAGTGATCGGTGACCTCAAATCAACCACAAAATAAAATAAAAGACAAAAAGGCCCAAATAATAAGAGCAAAAAAGGGAAGGTGTCAATGAGCAAGCTATCAGAATTAAAGTACAGTTTGCTAACTAACCCAAATTTCTCCAAATGCAGTTTATCAGCTTTCAATGCAGCAGCTTTCAATTCACTGTCACTATGGCTGCACTGTGCCTTACTTTTAATGCAGGAACACTAGCTTGACCAAAAGCCCCTTATTGGCCCTTCAAAGGCCATGCAGTGTATTAGGATTTACAAAAAATCTTCCGGGTGGATCTACACATAAATTGCATTTTTTAGTATAAGGTTTTGCTCTGTAAGAATAACTTTTAAAGCAGACTCAGTTTATTTTTATTGTACCATTTAGTTTTTACAAACTGTGATTTTTAGGTCCTGTAAATATTCTGTGTCCAGATTGCACAGTTTTGTATAACATGTTTCAGTTTGATAAATAAAATATAAATTCACTGTTTATTGTTCACATTCCAATAAACTGAGCAGCAAAACATGTTGGGCTGTAATAAATAAGTCATGGTATTGAATATATTATTAATTAAGCAATAAATAAATGATCGTTTTTACTAAATAAATGATTAGACTACTAATATTGACAACAGCAGCTGTATTTTTGGAGCTAGAGTAGCAATATGTGCACAGGGATTTTGTTCAAATTTTAGACTCAAGAACATTTATAAATGTGTCTATTGTTATTACGATGCTGTATGTAAGAAGTGCAGTAAAATTAAAACAGTCAGAAAACAATGTTTTGTTTACAGAAAGGTCATGTAGAGTGATATTAAAATGGAACTCCAAGCAGGCAGCTAAATACACAGTACAAACAGTTCAAATATATATAGTTCAAAGAAGGCAAGTTCTTGTACTGGGAAAGAGCTGACTTTGTGGTTCTTCTCAGGATTAGTGGATTTGGCATGGGATCCTGGAACTGGGAGATTTCTAAGAGAATTGGGAGGGATGAAATCTCCATTCCTGGGTCCATTGTTTAATAGTGGCCAGCACCCAATTGCACACCTGTGCACAGCCCTTATGGAAAGGGTGCTGGCTAATGTTCTGGGCTCCAGCTGGCAAGAGGAACAAAGGTGTTCAGGAGTCAGGAGGACTACACCCAGAAGTCAGAGGGGAGCCAGGTGGCTATGTGTGCTAGAGGCACAGGGAAGACAGCCAAGGAGGCTTAGAGAGCCATTTACACATGGAGTATGTGGGACAATCTTTAGTCGGTGACCCAAGGGACCTGGTGGACACAATGCTGAGAGAGCAGTGGGAGTGTTCATGAGGGGTGTGCAGTGTGAGTATCACATAGAGGTGTGCTGAGGACTGTATATGCTGAAAAAAAGCAAATTATTAGAAGTGCATGAACTGTTCTGTTTCGTTTATGTTGAAGTGGAATAAAGACTGTCCTGTTTATGTTCATTGCTTCTCTTCGTTGAGGGTAATGTATAGTGTTTTTTATATATTTCCTTATGTTCAGAACTAAAAGATGATTTATAAATTTGATACATTGCATATTTTTATGTGGCTATTCTTAGCTGTTTTGTTGAAAAAGCCTGTTGTTTACAGAGGTCTGTAGCTAAAGATCAGGTTATGCTCAAATAGCTGAATGAGTCAGAAGAGCTTTTCACTCACTCTGCTTCACTGTGCTGTTTGGCTTAATACAGAGTTACAGTCAGAGAGGCATAGTCTGAAAGGAAAAAGCTAACGGTCTGCTCTTTTTGGAACACCCATAGTGCCCTGTAAAACCAATCCCTTGAATGCATTCTGTATTTAATATCCAATCAAACAAGATTATAAAAAATTATAAAAATAGCATATATAAATATCATATATAAAAATGCATAAACATTAAAATGTGGAATTCAAATAGGCCCAACATGTTATAATTTCTTTTTTAGACAAACACCAAAAGCATTTTGCTCCTAGCAACCAATCAACAATCTACTTGCATTGTGCTGGCTTCTCCAAATATTTTTATGGTGAAAAAAAATGTGTTATGAGTTATTTAACTTTGCACATCACTATTTATCTTTTTACTCTTTCCTTAAGTTTATAAACCCATTGCAAGTGTACAAAACACATTTCTATGCATCTTCTGCTGTGTAGGGAGCTATTATAATAGCTTGAAGGACAGTTTTACATTGGACAGCTGCTTCTGATAACATAGGGGAGTTAACAGGGGATGGGGTACCTCTATATTACTTCATAGATGGATCAGACTAGTTTAATTTATCTTGGAAAACCCCTTAAGCTAAGAGAATATTTTTTAATGAATAATACATAATTGATGTATTGATCTTGGCAAATAACATGTAAAGCCAAAATGATACTGCTGCATCTATACCATGTCTATGACTATGAATACATTATACCTCTATGAAAAGGCTCTGATAGTAGAATCTATTGTTTGTCTTAAGCGCTGCATGCTAGTTACAGGGCAATTAATTGGTGAATAACAGATTCTGCTTGATTGCCACCAAACTGGTATATTGTACGTACATTACAGAATGGCTGCTTCTATTATTCCTAATTACACAGGTACTTTGCATTCTAACATTGGAACAGCGTTACTTTAATAGAGGCGGAAGCCTTGATTTCAAGTTTTCTATGTAATGATTTTTGCGAGATTTACCAGAGGTGCTAAGTGACATCCTAGCTCTGTGATTCTTACTTTCTATTTTAATTTACTCACAGATTCTGAAATGGGATTTTCATTGTTTTCACTGCTTTTTACTAACTTCCTTATCAGTGCCTGCACTATGGTCCTCACTGTCTGTGAACTCTCCTCTGACCACACAATGGTTCCCCCACAGATTCTGTTCCATACCCAGTCTGGCCTCCTTACTCACTCACCTTCTCAATTAGTCCCTGCTGCTGCACAATGCCAGTTAGAACAGCCCCCAGCCATTTATGACAATACAGCCTTCCAGGGGCGGAACTACCGCCGGTGCAGCTGGTGCGGCTGCCCCAGGGCCCAAGGCTAGGGGGGGGCCCACTGACAGGGGTGGACTGCACTGCGGCGGCATATGGCAGGCCGGGCAGCACGGAGGCTCTGGGGCTGTCTGTCTGCTTGTCTGCTGCTGTTCTCCCACTTCCACTGGCATAGTGTGGGAGCGCCGCGGGGCGCCCATATATCGCCTGCAATGTATATGCTTGAATACAATGCAGGCGGTATACAGGACACACTTCCGGATCACTCATCTACTGACGCGGACACTGTGTGTCACATGCCCCGCCCCCTTCAGACTGTGTGGCCGGGATGGTGTCGGGCTCTGGCAGCAAAACAGTGTATAAGGTAAGTCCCAGTCAGGGAGGGGGGAAGGTGGGGACCCAGAAACTGCACACAGTGTGCAGTTATTTTGTTTAATTAGAAAAATGGATTATAATGGGGAACATTACACTGTAATGTTGCCTATTATAACTTATTTCTCTAGCCCAGTCTGTTGGATGAAATATTGCAGTCCTGAGCCCAGTGCGTCCCCGAGTCCAGCGCGTTCCTGAGTTCAGCGCATCCCTGAGTCCAGCGCATCCCTGAGTCCAGAGTCCAGCGCGTTCCCAAGTCCAATTTGGGCGAGAAAAAATCTTGCACCAGGGCCCATTGCTCCTTAGGTCCGCCACTGCAGCCTTCTAATGTAAATTGCCAGCAGATGTTTCTAACCAGTTAGAAACCTATTGAAACCAATGTAACTTTGGGGTCTTTGTTGCGGTCTTTGAGGACAAAAAACTTTATATTAAAAGCACCTTTAAGCACCTAAAAAGGTCAGCTGTGGCTTGTTGTAAAGCTCATTTACTGTTTGCTAAGAATATCCAAATAGTCTTGTGTCCAGGACCGGATTTACTTTCCCTGCTGCCCCAAGGCCAGGTTCCTCAATGCGCCCCCTCCCCTGCCACCCCCCCCATGGAGAATGTCAACCAGATAGCGGGGGT
>NW_017306646.1:461029-489730 GCF_000935625.1 Nanorana parkeri | reverse complement strand
TCATCTTTATATTTTTTTAAAATGTTATCATTATTTTTTTTATAATTATTTTCTTATAATTTTTTTCTTATAATTTTTTACTTTTTATTTCTTTATTGTTTATTTTTTACAATTATTACTACTTATTATTTTTACATTTTTATTTATGTAATTGTTTTTTTTGCCAATTTTTTTCAACTTAACTTTATTGCTATCACACAGGAGCTAACAACCCCCTGTGTAATAGCATTTGGAGGTGACAGGTTCTCCTTATTGACCCTGCCACCTCCAATACAGGAGTTCTAGCACAGCACTGTGCTGGAACTCCTATGACAGGTGAGAGGGGAAGACTGCTCCCCCTTCTCACTGTTTACACGGAGCGGCAGGGTTACTTTTAACCCTGTCGCTCTGCTCCCCCGCTCTCCATCCTGAAGCGGTCAGCAAGGAGAGATACTCGGCGGCAAGTGGAGGGAGGACGGACAGACTGCTGTCTTATTACAAGTGATCTTGGCGACATCGTCAAGATCACTTGTAAAGAAACAAGCGGCTTCCTCACACTACATTTAGCCCTGGTGTTAAGCAGGGCTAACTGTAGAAAACAAATTACCGCCCAGCGCCCGGAACTACATGTCCCGGACGTCGGGCGATTTCAAACCGCTGCCGCACCTCTGCTCCCTGCCGCCCCGAGGCCGGGCCTCAGTGGCCTTGTGGGGAATCCGGCCCTGCTTGTGTCCATAGCCTGGGCACAGGTGTACATTAAGAGTGACAAAGGGGCATAAATGTTATCTCATACAGTGCTAAGACTCAGCTAAAAAAAAACAGAAGTTAATCTATACACCCCAAATATGCAGCCTAGAACTGCACACCAGTTCCCCACACTGGATTATTTCTAGATTTCATGCACCTCCTTTCCAAATTTGCAGGCTCTTTTGTGAACCTGCACCACTGGTGCGTGCCACTGGCGCAGCGTGGGCCACAACACCTTGGAGCAGGAGAAGTAGACATGTACAGTGGCTAAAAATCTGTTTTGTTTCGTTTAGTTTCGGATTTCGTTTATTTCGTTTTTCGGAATTCGGATCCTATACGTGTTTTGCTTTGCGAATCGGATTCGTATTCGGATCTGATTCGGAATTCGTGTCGGATTCGGAATTCGGAATTCAAACAAATTCCCAAAAATTCAACTTGAGGTAGGGTAGCAGAATTGGCACATTTGTCATTTCTGGTTGCTGTGCTCTAGTCTTTACTATTAAAGGGACATTAAAATCCTTTTCTTAATTTGTTTTTATGTGTTTAAATGTTAACAGTGCTCGCACAGGATTTGGACGAAATTCGTTCCAAATCTGAAATTTCGTATCCGAAATCGAATTTCCGAAATTTCGTCCGCATTTCGATTCGGAACGAAACGAATCGCACATGTCTAAGGAGAAGTCTATCCTAGGCTTCCCCTGTGGCTCTAAGAGAACTGATAATATTGTCACATGACTAGAATCGAGAACTAGGGATGGTTTTTATCCAACTCTTCAGCACCCAACACCGGGGCACGGGACTCCAGGACTGTCATCCTGTGACAGTCTTAGGACAATTGGGACAATTGGGGGTATAATAATGTTTAAAGCTTATCTCAAGATATATAAAAAACCTCCCCTCTTGCAAAGAATCCCCCTAGACAAACAAGAGCAGTTAACCCCTACAGTAAAGGGGCTGCCCACTGCAAGTGGAGTTTTTTTTTTTGCATCCAGAGATAGGCTTTAAATAAAGCCCTGCCTACTTATATATATATATATATATATACATACATATATAATTAGAGAATTGTAAAATTGTAAATGGTGGAAAATAAGATTACCAAGGTATACCAAAGAAAGAATAATAATAATTTACAAAAAACAGAAGTGATTGTGTGTTACAGTGGTGACATCTTGTGGGCAAACAGAATACAGCAAGAGCAATGATAACACAGGGGCTACTATCGCTGATCATCTTTTTAAGAATTTTTTTTTGTACCCTGGCTGTCTTAATGCTTTAAGTACTTTCAGAGTGACAGCATGACAGCCTATAAACTAGCATTTTTAGTGACAGGAATGGCAGACTCCATATGTTTCTAATCATAGGTTTCCTCTAAAAAAAAGTTGTCTTGATGAAGTTGTTCTTTTTTTTTTGCAATTACACCTTTTTATTAATACATGCTAAATTGATTTTGTTTGATTTGCTAAAAGATTAGACACTGTTTACATAGAAAGCAGTGTTATGCCCACTTTACAGTCGCCCACTTTACATCCTTTTTATCTGTGCAGTAGTTACAACACTATATACATTTTAAAAATAGCCGTAGTTTATTTTTTGGTTGAACTAACAAAATAATCTCCAGCATAGCATCCTAAAGTACCTTAAGGTGCAAACCCTAACCAAATAACATTTACTGTGCTAGGTCATATGTCTAATAAACAATTGCCTTTTATATTGTTTTTTCACCATTTTTTAACCTTGGTTGTGTCTCATTGCTGACACTTCCTTTCTACATGCATGCACTCGAAGGATGGTTGCATGACATTTCACAAGGTGGGCTTCCTGATGGTGACAACAGTGGACTACCCATGTAAAATGTGTTAAAACAGGCACTTATAGTCTTCATCTGAAGCTGTGTGAGTGGGTGACAAGGCAGGAGCACAGCTGGGAGACAAGGACAGAGATTTTCCACCCTAAATAATCAAGTGTTTAAACCATGACCTTCACGGCATTATTCGGGACTACCGAGTATTATTGAAATAAAAGTTTCAGATTTTAAAATATTGAAAATGACTTTAAAATGAAATAATATTGACATGCTAAAATGTATATGCAATGTTATTGATTGGGTATACTTTTACTTCAACTGCATCTAAATCTGAAAATATCAGTGCTCTAGGGTTGCTAAAGACAACACAAGTATAGCCTTTAAAGTTACCACTGCATTAAAGTGACCCTGAACACAATTGCTACATTATAGAGAACATCGAGAAGTGTCAATTGTGCCTTAGTATTACCCTGAAAAATGTACTTTTTGTTTGGAATGCCTTCTAAATAATAGCAGGTACCACTGCCTCTGAGTTCTAATCTCCAGAGATTTGGAGTAAAATTTGGTGAAGTCACTACTGTGCTGCTTTCTGTTCTCTTTGCTGGAGGTTCTGACATGAGGAAGCAAAGCCTGCCTTTACCAAGATGGCTGCTCCTAGAGTGAGACACAGTGTTGACCAAAGCAAGTCAAGTGTTGACCAAAGAAAGGTAAGTCAGAAAACATCATCTGCAGGGACACCAAAGACAATAATGGTGACTCGTACTTTGTCCTTGCCTGCCTTTTTCAGCCACAGATTCCAGAGTTCAGGTCCCTTTTAATCAGAACTTCTGTGCATCTTTAGCTTTACATGGCTGGAATTTTTTAAATGGCTGTCAATCCAATGCCAAAGTAGAAAGATGCCATGCCTGGTATAAGGATCATCAAACCAAAACCCATGAGCAACTGAAAACAGTAATACAGTCTTTTTATTTATCTTTTACCTTATCCCCAGTCTCAGAGGCACATGCATTTCAGAAAAATCAACGGATGAATTTAACCAACATGATCATTTGCCAGCCTTTAAACATGGGGATGGTCAGCCCTCTTGTTGAAGAGATTACATCTGATTATTGCTTTGTTTGGTTATCTAATGTCACGGACTATACAGCTATTTTCATGATTATCTGTACACTATGGTGTCAATACTCTTACTTCATGATGTCCTTCTAGGATGCTAATACCCTCCCTATACTGTCCTGGCTATGCAGACCATGCCCTTCTCCAGGAACGAAGACTCCTTGTTAAAGCTTTATTTTAACACATGTGTGAGAACAATCAAATATGGCGTGTTGTTCTGAAGATCTTTCTTTGAGCATGAGTTTATAAAATAGGTAATCAACATAGAAAAAGAAAAGGTTTATCTTAGTATATGTGCAAATGTATTACATAAAATACAATATAACCAATAAATGAACATACTTCATTCAGGCAGTAAACAGTTAATCTCAATTCTCAGAACTATTAGCATATATGAAGCACCCATTTTTTAATGGCTAGCATCCAGATGAGCTACATACAACAGATAATACAGTCATGTGTTTCAGAAATTTAGGGCAAAGATCACAAGGTTTTGAGAAACATGCCTATCTCCAGGCAAACCAAAAAAACATGGCTAGGGTACAGAAAAAAGCTGTTTTACTTACCTGATCCCAACTCCCGCTGGCTCCCTCTGTGCAGCTAGACCAGTCCCTACAGCCTCTTCTCCCCTTCGTTCCACTCATCAAAGCACAACTGACATCATCAGGTTCCATAGACACCAAGAGACATTCTCCAGCTGGAGGAGAGAGAGGTTAGCACTTACTGCCGGTGGGAGCAGGGATCAGGTAAGCAAAAAGTGCTTTGCTCCGGTTCCCTATCCATAAATGAACAGTTATCACTTATAGTGCAGGGGTAGCACCATTGCAAAAGTAGTTTTTTTATGTGCCCAGAGGTGGATATGAAGCAAAAGGTTGTTTCACAAAAAATGGCATTCACAAACTGAATGAAGGCAAAGTTTTGCGGCAGTCTCTGTTATATATATTTAATAGCCCAGACAATCACAAATGTGAGAACCGAAGGGGTGCTGTACGGTCTATTCATAATAGCCCGTACAGCTCCCGAACTTAGCCGAGCAGCTCAGTCGAGCCGAAGGCATATGCCTCGGCTCGGCTGAGCCACGCTGAAAGCCAAAGCTGCCCGACAGCCTGCTTCTGACAGCTGGGCGGAGCGAGCCGTGATCTTACGGCTGGCTCCGGTCACTTGCAGAGAGATCAGCGTCCCTGGTTACCAGCTAACTAGGGACACTGATCTCCAGACAGCAAACTCTCCCGGGGCGCTCAGGGAGTCTCCCGCTCCCGGACGCCAAGGAGAGAAACACTGCTTTTTCTTTTTTTTTTTTTATTCTGACACGGAGCCGTGTCAGAATAGAAAAGGAATGTAAAAAAATGTGCCCATAGGAATGCATTGCTAGATTCCTGTTGGCTATTTCAGTTTGCAATAGTTGAAAGTGACATTTCAGGAACGATCAGCTGTTTCAGGGCAGATTGGTTCTCCTGCACATGCGATTTGCGATGCTGATCTGCCCTGGTACAGCTGGGAAAGCGCTGGAATGCTTCACCTATTGGTGGTCACACATTCCACCCCCGAAAAAATGGGCGTGATTACGTTAAAACGTGTGACCATGTCACCAGTCACACATTTTAACGTAGTCACAACCTTTGATAGAACGCCGCCATCACAGGGTATGGCCGGTACCCATGTGAGGGGTCTGGGGGGCCTCTTACATGGGTATCAACTGTACCGAGGCGGCATCCCGAAGACCAGACCAGACCCTGCAGAGCCCACCATAGAGAGTCTCAGATGGGCTATTCAGACTCACAGACACAAGGAGAGCACCATCACATGATGGATATGTGACAGATTTCTTTGCCAAAGCAAGTGAAGCGCAAGCCACTTTGATAAAGCATACAGCAGTGCTTCATAAACATTCCAAAGTACCTTTTAATAGAAAAGCAGTACCATTGCCGTGTGTAGGCAATGCCAGTACTTTATATGTGGGTCCAATGTTGTGTCTGATAAAAAGGTATCCACCAATACCGTTTTTTCGGTATCGAGTACGAGTACCGATATTTTGCTTTCGGCACTCACCAATACTGGATACCGGTGCTTCTGCTGGCATGGAGCCGGCTTCTGGGCAATCAGGAAGCCGGGCGGTGGGTAATGACATGCTGCCCGGATTTTCTGATTGCCCGGGAAGCCGCCTCCATGTTGTTTGGCCGGCTCGATTGTGATTGGCCAGGAAACCGGCTTCCAGCCAATCAGCATCGAGCCGGCTTCCCGGCCAATCAGCAAGGAGCCGGCTGTTCGACCGGCTCGATGCTGATTGGCTGCGAAGCCGGCTTCTCAGCCAATTAGCATGTAGCAGGCTTCCCGTTCAATCAGGAAGCCTGGAAGGGGGTCAATACCCAGCGCCTGGCTTCCTGATTGCCCAGGAAGCCGGCTACATGTTCCCCTATGGCACTGCCGGTCAGAGGAAATCTTCCTCTGACCGGAAGTTCCAGTATTGGGGAAGGTATCAGAGTACTCGCCCCAAATACTCAGTGTCGGCACCGATACTAGTATCGGTATCGGTGAATCACTACTGATAAATACACTATATTAGCAAAGGTATTGGGACACCTCTCCAAATCATTGGATTCAGGTGTTCCGTGAAATTTCCATGCTACTAAATATTCCACGGTCAACTGTTAGTGGTATTATAACAAAGTGGAGGCAACTGGGAGCAATAGCAACTCGGCCATGTAGTGGTAGGCCACGTAAAATGACAGAGCGGGGTCAGCGCATGCTGAATTACACAGTGCACAGAAGTCACCTACTGTCTGCAGAGTCAACAGCTACAGACCTACAAACTATTGGGCGTCCCAATACTTTTGGCAATATAGTGTATATCTTTTTTTTCTGTCAGAGTTCAACTTTAAAAATAAGCAGGCCAAAGGCGGAAAAAAATACTGGTATGTTTCTGTGTAAGGAATAAAAAGCACCATTGTCTTATTATAACTTTATTTCAGCAACACTTTACTGCTGTACATATTATCTTGTGTATGCTGTACATATATTTACTAAGGTTTTGCTTCCGTGCAAAAGCTCATCAAAATAAATCATGCTAAATGTATACATTTTGTCTCCTAACTGTGCTCCTGTCTTTCTCTAAAAGGGTAATGGTTCATACAGTATGTTGATGTGAAATGATGATATTTGTAGGAAACTAGACAGAAGTAACAAGATAAACTGGAAAAGTAGACGGAGATGATGACATGCTAGAGAGACTGAAAAATGGCATAAGATGCGGATTGGGTTGGACATAACTGTAAATAAAACATTTTAATATTGGTTACAATGTGCAAATAAATCTCCTGGTCATAGGAAATAACCGACTCCGAGCTGTTTGAATATTCACAGTCACCGATAGTTTAAAATTATTGTTGAAGATTTAGAGTGAATCCTTCATAAGTTCAAGACATATAAACTAATATTTTGTGCAGAAAATGAAAGTTTCACTCCCGCTGTAGATGTAATGAGCATTTAACAAGTTGCGGTCTATGCTAAGTACACCACTGCACAGGATGCATGCAAGTATTACTTTCTATGAAAAATTGGTGGCTGGCCAATCCCTCTATGATGAAATCTCTCCTCCAGCCCTCTAACATAGTTCTCCAGTTATTCCTCCCACTTGTCCAGAGTTTCCATAGACTCATGAGAATACTTTAAAGGGGAGAACTTTGCTGAAGCCTGTTTTTAGCAGTGATTGCAGCATATATAGAGGAACAGCACACTAGTATGTACACAACACATGTTGATATTTGCAGTGAATGACAGCTGACATCCAACTCCAACTCCAATGATTTATGGTGGCACATACAGCAGTAAATAAAAGTGTGTTCAGCTTAATAGAGCTGGCCAAATCTAAAACAGTGTAAGCACATGCTGCAGTCATGGAATATAAAAGCATGCCTGCCTTTATGTTGAAAGCAGGGCCGGTGCTAGGTTTCCTGCCTACACAGGCAAGATGGATTTTTGCGCCCCTCCCCTCCCCGACCCCCTGTAAAAACTTGTACTTGTCAAAATGCCAAGATGTTTGCGCTATGGTTTTTTTTTTCCACTTACCTTCGGCGCGGGAGAGCAGCGGCGAGTCAGCGCTGGTCCGGTGGTAAAGGAGGGGCAGTCATTACTCTCTATGCTTGGGTATCAGCACATGCACACTAAGGCACCCATTTCGGTGAAGACAATGTTCAGCCCTGAAAACACTGGAGCAATGGAAAAGAGAAAGCTAGGATCCTTTTGGCAGTCCCTGTGGAATTCTAAAAAGGGCCTTACCAATGGAGTTGTTCTTTTACCCTTCATGTGAATATGCCTGGGTACTCCTGGGCCTACAGCCTCATAGCTGTATATCTGCAGTGTCAGATTTTGAGTGAGATTTGATGATGTTGCTATTGTGCTGCTCACTGTTCTCCTTGCTGTGAACAGTGAGGCATTATAAGGCATGGAAAGTCAGTATTGGAGAAAAAAAATCAACTGCAGAGAGACCACAGGTATTACTGGTGATTAGTTATTTAACCCTTAGCCTGCATGTCTTTAGCACAGCTTGCAGAGTTCGGTTCCACTTTAATATTCCCTTCAAAGTGACAAACATTTAACTTAAGTAATTAACTTAAAATATAAAAGTGTGCTTTTATTTTTACCACTGGGCATATAAACATAGACCTGTCAAAAAATAATCACAAGATGCTTAGGAACAAATGCTTTACACACCCATTATTGGTTTTCTTCTCAGTCAATTAAACGGATATGAAAAGTATATATTCAGGTCTGACAACCATGGGCAGTCTCATTCATGGAAGCGCTGAGTCTTCTGAACCAGAGTTTCAATGCACAAAGTATTTCAGACACAGAATAAAGTAATGTACTTCTTGCCTACCAAAAACTTTGGTTGGCTCTTTATCTAAAAAAAAATCAAGCTTAGTAGGATATTATGGAAGCGTTTTGTATATGAATGTATAAGGCCCCTTTAACATGAGTGGTCTGATCGGATGCTGTATGCTGGTCTATGGGCAGTCCGTTTACAGCCTGTTAGCTCTGGCTCCAGCTCGGTCCGGTAAAACAGACGGATCATTGATCCATTTCGACGGACGGGATCGAGCCAGACCGGAGGTAATCTGATGTAAATGGACACACGTCCATTTTCATCAGATTCCACACAGACTTGCATGGGGTACGGCAGTTTCAATTTTTTCCTCCATCGCAAGATGACATCCGATCTGTGCCGCTGTGATCAGCAGAGGATCTGTTGACGAATTCTGTCCTGATCGGCCAGTGTGAAAGGGGCCTAATAGTTAATAAAAAGCCCCTAACTAATCTAATGTTATAAAGAAAACTTGTGCATTGCCCATTCAGCAGAAAATCAAAATGTTTCCTTTGGTGCCCTACTTGCTCCATTTTGCTGCCATAGTGCCAACTGTGGAGGAGCATGTGTGGACCACTCACCAAGCACCAATGCTGTCACATGGGGAAAGCCCATGGTCTTGAGTAAGCAACAACTTGGCTGTCTTATAGCTTACATAGGTCTCTTCTCCTGATCTCAGCAGTGGGAATAAAGAAAAGGAGAATATGTGGTGCCAGGAAGGACGGGGGAGGCAATTGACCTGTTGCCTTGCCCTGCATGGGCATGATTTCATGATCTAGGTTTTATGCCCTAAATAAAGGTACTACTGTGCTGTTGAAGCTGCAAATGTCCTCCTTGTGAACAGTTCCACACCTTTCTTCAGATCACCTGAAATAACAGTTCAGAACAGAACCGTAGCTAGTTCCTTTTGCGCCCGAGGCAAGAACAGAAAATTGTGCCCCCCCCAACAGACGTGTTATGCCACCCGACGCCGCGCCCCGTCTCCAAAATAGTTCATTTTATTAAACTATTTCATTTTATTAAACTAATGAAAACATTTTTAACTTCCCTTCATTTAGTCCGAAATTAATTGTTAGTCTTTGCATATGTCTAATAATATGTGTGCATTAGTGTGTGTGTGGCTTGTTTTTGTATTTTTATTATTTATTTTGTATTATTATTATTTTACTGTTGGGGGGCTTCGGGGAAATATTAGGGGTCTAAACAGAAAGAAAAGGAGATTGAGAACACAGCGTCCTCTGCCCATACAGGCGGGGGAGAGTAGCGGGATCCGAGGAGAATCTGGAGCCTGTGCCGCTCCTCTTTTCCCTGCCGAGCCATGGCTGTGTTGGCCGCCTGGCGCCCCTGTTGCCAATGGTGCCCTGTGCTCGCCTTGGCACCAGGGGCAAGGGGGTGCAGCCAGGCCAGCCTTGGCTACGCCCCCTTTCAGCTGCGCCTGAAGCGAGTGCCTCACTCGCCCCATGGTAGCTACAGCCCTGGTTCAGAACTCACCCATGTAATGGGTGATAGAAGGAAAAAGTCTGCTGAAGTTCTTCCTTGTCCAGCTCCCTACCATCAGCCTATTAATTGGACAGTAAAGGAACAGCATTGAAATAGTAGTGCTTTTCCCTTCAGTAAGCATTTTAACGTTAAGTTGAAAGCATCATGAATACCAGCAAAACCTTGACAGGCAGAGGTAAAGCTAATTTTCAGGCACCACACATTTTGAATAAAATGCTCCCTCCCTGGAGCTGGGCAGGAAGTGGTTTAGTAAACTTTGCAGGAATGTGATGCTGGGATTCTCCTACTGTAGGCAGACTTGAGGTAGTGAAATCAGACAATGGTTTCTTCAAGTGAACCTGATAACAAATACTAAAGATTTGCTATGCTATTGGAAACATTTAGAAATGTTAACTGTGCCTAAGCAGTGTTCAGAAAATGTACCTTTAGTCTTGAATTCCTCCTAAAAATGTCAGTGCACTTCCTGATATGTGAAGATGTGTAGTCACTCCTGTGCCTACAGCTTCATAGCTGAATATCTGCAGTTTATATTTAGGGCACTGCAGCCTAACTGCTAGTCTTAGGAGATTTGGAGTGAGATTTTGGCGATGCCACTACTAAGATGCTCACTGTTCATTGCTTACTACTCACTGTTCGCTGGAGGCTCTGACATAAAGCAAAACTCTGCCTCTACCGAGACATGGTAAGTCAGTAATGGGGAAAGATCAGGTAGATCAGAGGCAGTACCTGAAGACTAGTTCTTTGCCCTCTGCCTGCCCTTTTGGGTACAGCTTCCAAAATTCAGTTCCTCTTTAAAACTACACAAGCGCAGTGACAGACCATACACCTAGCATATAGATGGCGGGCTGAAGTGACAGGAACAGGAAATACGGCTATATAAATCCTGTATAATAATAATAATAATAATAATAAAGAGGTAACATTTTATTTTTATTAACTAACTAGATTACCGTGTCTTTTTTAAAATATTTGCCTGAAATTCAATTTTAGAATTGGACAATTTATTCCTTTTAACATTTCTGTTGCCTGATGCTACAATGCAAGTTGAGTGTTCATATGGAACTAGGCTGTTATGATCATGGTAATGTGCCCAAATTTAGCAAATTTACATGCGCATAATTCTAAGTCGGGAATGTGTTTACATTTCATGTGCCTGGGCCTTGTGATTCACATTCATTTTTTATTAAACTGGAGTTAGGTACTTAAGGTTTATAACACAAGCATGACAGGTCAGTTAATAAACTGATAACTTTAGAAAACCAGACCCTAAGTCTTTTATTTTACCTTGGACAGGTTTGTAATTTTATAAAAAATGTACTGAACTTATATAGTATCATACCCTCCAACTACAATCAAAAAGTACATTATGTTTAGAATTTGCAGCATGCAGGAGTTTAAGTGTGCATTACATTGATTGCAGTAATTGGTGTCATCTTAGAACACTCTATTACAAAACTCAGGAAGCACTTTGGCAATCGCAGGTTGTTTTGACCTGTAGTTTCAGGGATGGAGTTTGGGTTCACAGCTGCAACAAGGCGTCCCCTAAAAAAGAAGTGGGGTTTGTTTCAGTGGTGGTGTCAGGTGCGTTCGCGGGCAAGCAGCACGGAGGGAACCCGCTGGCAGGAAGCAGCCTTCCTTTTCCTTCGGAAAAGTCCGAAGGCAAGGTAACAAGGGGCAAGCCAAAAGGGGTAGTCGAGTGCAATCCAAGGTCAAGGCAGGCAGCAAAGGGTCAGAGGCAAAAGTCGGTCCAAGGTCGGTACAAGGGAAGTCAGCAGAGGGTTCAGGAAACTAGCAGCAAGGCACATAGGAGGGGAGCTTCGTATGTCACACCATGAGGTGGAATAACTCGGTTTTTATAGCCAGGGGGTGTGAGTCCTCCCCCTGGTCACCGAGGCAACCAGGAGGCTTCCCTCCCCGAGAGCCAATGGCAGGCGAGAGGCGGTAGGTGTGGGCCGGGGAACCTCCCCAGGCAAGGCCCACACCTGAGGCCTAAACAGACGCATGTGCAGTGGCCGTTGGAGCACCCGTGGTTCTGCCAGGCCGAAGGGAGGCCTGCACCCTACACCGTACCCTCTGACCCCGTGGGGAGATGATGCCCCCGGCATCCTGACAGGTGGTATTTTGAGGGTCTTTATTTTTTTTTACATTTTAACTTTATACTGTATACTTTAAGTTTCAGGTGCTCAAAGCACAGCATTTCATTGTTACTAACCACGTGCAAGAACAGTGTGCACCCAAAACCACCTTGCATTATTTCACTCACATTCACCGCATTCATCTGCATAGTTAATATAAAAGGTAGGCATACACTGATTGGGCCTGATATCCCAGAATAAAACTGACCTGCTGCTTGCCAATTTTACACTGCTGTAGTATTTTGATTCTTGTACTAAAGCCCTGGCCTGTGCTCTTTGTCTGTAGTAAATTTGGGCCGAGAATTGTGTCACCCGTGGTCTCCTAATTTTAGTAGTAAAACATCTGTCTGTACTCTTTTTCTACGATTAGATAGTACGATTTGGCAAATTAACCCTCATTGAAAATGTTGAGAGTTTGATAACACATGGCCAGCACCAGGACAGCTGTGGATCAGTTAGAACAGGGGCAGCCTTAATGAACTACTGGCCAATTTCTATCTGCTAATCAAATCGGGCCTATTATGGTTTATTGAAAAAGCATGTGTCACTGCTGAAACTAACTTATAAAAGCCGCCTTCTTTAAATTAAATAGGGTTTGTTGTTGCTGGTGTATGTAAGCCAAGCTAATTGTAAAAGAAAAAAATTAATTCCACAGCCAAATATGTGCTGCCAGTGTACTGTGTCGCTGAGATTATCCGTGAAAATCATACTGTTCCATGATACAATGTACAGGTTTAAGATGTTCCCCAAGCATGTTCTTGAACTGATTTTTTGTATTCTTAATGTTGACCTATAAGCTACACGGAAAGAACCTCTCCCCGCTATGTATTTGTAAAAAATATTTTTTTTTTTATATTGGTACATGGCAGTGTCCAGCTTCCTATGCCTTTTTGAAAGAGTAGTTTGCTTATCAGCCCTAAAAATGGCCCTAATTTAATAACAGGATTTGTTTCCCATGGACTTCAATGGGATTAGCCACTAACTTCAGCTTCACCAAATTTCAATCAGGATTTTTCAAACCCTTGGCGAATAGAACCTGGGCAGATGCATCTATCCCTAATAGTTTTCTGCACACATATCTAAATTACTGTGAGCAATATAGACAGCACTGTTTGCATTTAGTGGAATTTAAACACTTATAACCCATTAGGCTCAGTCAGCTATGACAATCATTATATGCCATAATTACCTCATTTTCAGCTAGGTGAACCAATGAGACCTGAAAAGCACAATCACAAGGCTGAACATTTATTATTATGACAAGGCATTTATGGTAGCTATTTGAATGTATGCATACCTTTTTTGTGCTTGTTTTGGATAGAGTGGGAAAGCATGAAAAGTTGAAAACCCTATGTCAGTTTATTTTTAGCTGTGTCACAATAGGACATGTTTCCCCTCTCTTCCTTTTCTGTACAAGCAACAGGAAGTGAAAGGAAATCTCTGAAAGTGATGGGAATTCTTCTCTCAGGCAGATGCGAGGGGAATACACCTTCTAGGCAGTTGTGAGGGAAATTCCCCTCTTAGGCAATTGTTACCCATATAGTTTTCCCCATCGGAAGGTTTTCCCTCACTTTCTGCTCTAGTAGCAACTCTAAAATTTTAGTAGTCACAAAGACAAATAGAGAGGGTGAACCTACCCATTGGATACGCACATAGATTAAAGGAGAACTATGGGGTCAGTGTTTTTCCCCATAGTTCTCCTTAGGGTAACGGGAGGACACAAACTAGCGTCCTCCCGTTACCCTAAGCTCAGTATACCGCAAGCTACAGCTCGCGGTATACTGAGACGCCGCAGCCGGAACGAATCACGACGTAGATGACGGGATCCGCCCAGCTGCGTGAGTGACAGCTGGCTCTGCCTATCTAGAGGCAGAGCCAGCTGTACCCGCCCCCTCACCGTCCGTTCCGCCAGTCAGCGCTGGCAGATCGGAGCGGGGAGAGGGGAATCCAGCCCTCCCCCTGTCACGGCAGAGAGCCGTGACAGGATCGAGAAGTGAGCGAACCTGGTATGTGTTCGCTCACCTCCCAATCTACTGAGCCAACCTGTGACAGTCTCATTGTCACAGGTCGGCTAGAACTATGAGGTGAGTGGAAATCACTCATCTCATAGTTCTCCTTTAAACAAAATAGCCATTCTAACCAGTCCCTGCTCTGTCCAAGACTAGATAAAAAATGTTAGCTATACATACACTTTAATGTTGTAGGGTTGATGAGTGATATCCCACATCTAATGAGGCTCATTTACTAAAGAAGTTGAGAATCTTCACTCAATAAATTGTGTAAAAATTCACTTTAATCATCCAATCATGTGAAAAGCAAATTCTGGTTTATTTATGTTATCTGCTCGTGTTTGGATGCTTGAATTGAATTTTTGTGGTTATTAAGTAAAGATTCTTAAGTAGAATTAAAATGCAAAAACATTTAAAAAATAAAAAAAGATACCAAAAAAGTAAAAACTTACCTGCATCTCCGCCGCTAGCTTTACAGCGGCCCCGCCCCAGGTAACCTGGGACGCCCATCTGTCATTACAATAAAAGCTTGGCAGAGCCAGCGTTCATATGTCCGCCGGCTCCGGCAAGCTCTTATTGCAATGACAGCTGGTCCCAGCCAATAGAAAACAGTTGGGCGGAGCTAGCTGTCAATCATCAATCATTTTCAATTATTTATTTTTTAACTTTTTTTACTTTTTTTTTATTCTGCTCGGTACCACCACCGTTCAGCGGCATTCAGCTATTCACTCACTGCTGTTCGGCATCTTTGAGAATAGGCCGAACAGCATCGAGTAGTTTGCCGGAGGTTCGACTGCCTATGGCAGCTTTGTGAATAACCGCCTATATCTCCTGACTTTAGCTATTCTTTAGTCCTGTCAATAATACATAAAAAAAAAAAAAAAATTTACAAATCACTATAGATTTCCTTTAGCATGTGATAGATGAACGGATCCAAACCATTTATTACAGGTATAGCGCTGACAATTTATGCAGCACTTTACATAGTTCACATCAGTCCCTACCCTCAAGGAGCTTACAATCTAAGGTCCCTATCTCACATGCATAGAGGGCAAACCTAGAGAGAAGCCAATTAACCTACCAGCATGTCTTTGGAGGGTGGGCGGAAACCAGAGCACCCAGAGGAAACCCACACAAGCACATGGAGAACATGCAAACTCCTTGCAGATGGTGCCTGGCTGGGATTTGAACTGGGGACCCCCAGTGCTGGAAGGCAGAAGCACTAACCACTACGCCACTGTGCTGCCCAGGTATTGCATTTTCTATTAAATCAGAATTGCTATTTATTAATTGAGCCCATGGTAGCCATGTACAAAAAATAATGAGGCTGAACCTACAATACCTGTCTTTATTACAGAAACTGCCGTTAGTTTTGCATTTCACTTTTCCTTTATATTTCAAAAGAGACCTTAATGCAAAATTATTCTCTTCCTTTCTGAGAATAGTTTCTAATTGGCTGATTGATAGACGCCTTCTCATTGGCTGCGAACATGACATGTAGAGATATTTGCTCACTGGTGGATGTTGCAAACAAGTGTTTTAGTTTCTCCTCACCAGGGAATAGTTATAGCCAAACATTATGGGTACATACTTAACCATCCTTCCATCAAAAATCAAGAAGAACATTGGGGCGCATATTAATCCCACTGGGGGTCAACAGTAAATACACACCTTCTAGCAAAGGTGGGGAGAGATGTTTAAAAACATTTTTTTAAAACAATCCCACAGGATCCCATGCCAACTATGATCTCCTCTTTACAAATCACATTGGTGAAAAGGGTCCAATGAGCTTGGGTTGGTTGAGGAAAGGAATTGTTTTTCAATTTTTTGTAGACTTTTTGTAAAACCATGTTTTAATATGATTAACAATTGGTAAAAGCCTATACAGGGAATGTAAAATGATGCACTGTGCAACAGCTACATGGGAAGTTGATAACTTTTAAAGTAACAACAAAGTGACAATGGCTGCAATTAAAAAAAAAAGTAGAACAGACACAAATCTATTATTTAGCTCTTGCGTTGTTTTAGTTTCCCTTCCACAAATTGATCTGTGCGTGTTGCAAAGTTACATATGGCAACTTACCTTTATATACCTTTTTTATCTTGGGTATGTGTAGCTACAATTACAATGTCATTCAAAATGTGATGGTGAAACATATTGTGCATAAAAATCTTGCAGGTTTACATTGTTCCTGGTACCAGGGATGATGCCATAGCACTTTGCAGGAGAGGTGATTAATTAGAGGAAGGGAAGAGTGTTGGAGCATGTGCTGCTCACCACATCTGTCTGGTGGCAGCAGGGAACTCCAACTGGGTGTCAATTCTTACTCTCTATTAGTAATAGTTTCTGACATCCATACCAGCTGTTTAGAGACTGGCGGCCTCAGACACTCAGAGAGTGTGCCCACAACAGCACACAGTGTTACTCCACATGCACACACGGGTCCATTCCCAACGCTAACTATGATTAACTCTTCAAAACATATATTTGCTTGCTTGTTTGATTTTTTTTTTGAGCAGTTAAACAGATTGAGATGCTTCAAAACAGATTAAGTAGTTCAGTTTAGTTTAAATAGCTAAAGGTTTTTCTGTGGTTGGTTGATATAGGTTACTTGCAGCACCTCACTACACTATGCACTACATCAATAAAATGTACACAAGTATTGTTTTCAGTTTTAGGGGATTAAAGGTCAAGCTTAGAAGCCACCAAAGATTAAGCAAAGGAGTTCTTTCACTATCTATCATCATGATCACTTGATATAGTGAAGAGCCATTTAGCTGGCATCCTCTGGAACTCTTTACCCCAAACTGTCCGTCTATCTCCCACTCTGACTGCCTTTAGGTGATCCCTAATGACTCATCTCTTCAGGGAAGCCTATCCCACCTCAAACTAACCACTGAACCATCACATTCTCAAACAATTCATCCCCACACAGGTACCTACTCATGTATCACTTGCCCCTCTCTTTTAGATTGTAAGTCCTCACGGGCAGGGCCCTCCTTACCATCTTGTCTTGAATTGTATTGGGATTGTAATGTCCTCCTTATATTGTAAAGCACTGCACAAACTGTTGGTGTTATATAAATCCTGTATAATAATAATAGTAATAAATAATAACACACAAACTTCACACCCTAAGGAAACCTGTGTGTATTGAAAATAATAGCATCCAAACTCTACTGGCAAAAAAATTTCTTGAGCTCCAAGCCCTTACACATGTCCCAAAGGAGTTCACATGTTCAAGTGTAAACTACACATAGCAATGTATGAAACAAAATTCATCAAATATGTTTACTGGCTCTGTACGCATAAAATGGAGTATAGATTTAAAAAATCCAACTTGCGCATCACTTTTGATAACAGTACCCTGCTACAATCACTGCGTGCTATTCAAGGACTGATTAGTGTGCAATACACCTCTGTTAGAGATGGTATTTTTCTGTGTATAGAAGCTCTCATGTTCACCATACCCATTACAATCTGACTGAAAGTAGGTCCTCATACCTTTATATTGCCAAAAAGAGGGGACAAATGATAGGCCAAAAAATAGGATAATCTCCTTGTATAATATAGCATACAAATCTTGCAGTTCTACATTATGGGGTCTATTCACGAAGCCGGCGAGGGCAGCCGAGTGAATGACCGATCTGAAGTGAAGTGAGCCGAACACTGTTCGGCTATTCACTTCAGGCTGGTACGGCTGATTTCAGCCGTACATCGGCTGAAATCAGCCGTACATCGGCTGAAATCAGCCTACATCGGCTGAAATCAGCCGTACATCCGCTTGCTTCGAGTGGCTTCGGGTCGGAGTGCAGAAGTGCAGAAGGAGTTCGACTCAGCCGAGCCAACATCTGGATCGGCTGAACGATCTCAGAATAGAGGAAAAAAAAAAAAAGAAGAATTTTCCCATTGAAAAGCATTGAGACATTACTATTGGCTATTTCAATTGAAAGCAACCATCTTTACTGTTATTGGTATAAAACCAACAATAAAGCTATTGAAATAAGCTACGGCTAGATCCTTTGGCAGCTTCGTGAATAGACCCCTATGTGTCGTGGCCAGTGGCTGGGCTTGACAGCATTCAGGGACACAGTGCAGAAGCAATACTTATTGTAAAGTTTATCCAGTGTGGCATCACACATCCAAGAGGTTAGAGTTGTCTTCCCACTTACTGGATCAAAGCGATGCATCTGCAATCAAAGGTGTGTAAGACAAGTCACCAAAACACACAGGTTAGGGATGCAAATTCAATCCAAATTTATTGTTAACCTGTCACATGAGTCATACAACCAACGTTTCGCCACTTGTTCTGTTTTGTCCTGAGGAAGGGACCCTTCATGGCCCCAAAAGTTGGCTGTTTGTGACAAAGTGACAAGATTTGGAGTGATATTTGGTAGACATGTGCAGCGGCTAAAAATTCGGTTTGTTTCGTTTAGTTTTGGATTTTGTTTATTCCATTTTGGAATTTGGACCCTATATGTGTTTCGTTTCGGGAATCGGATTCGTATTCGGATCTTATTTGAAATTCGTGTCGGATTCGGCTTCGGAATTCGGACAAATTCCAGAAAATTCAACTTGAGGTGGGGTAGCAGAATTGGCACATTTGTCGTTTCTGGTTGCTGTGCTCTAGTCTTTACTATTAAAGGGACATTAAAATCCTTTTCCAAATTAATTTTTATCCTTTTAAATGTTAAACGAAATTTGTTCCAAATCCGAAATTTCGGATGCTTTCGGATATGTTATATTTCGGAAATTCGGATTCTCCGAATCTACGAATGTCCGAATTTCGATTCAGAATGAAACAAATCGAACATGTCTAATATTTGGTGATATCACTATTGTGCCACTTGCTGTCCTTGCTGGAGGCTCTGACATGAGAAAGCAAAGCCCTTCTTCTACCAAGATGGCTGCCTCCACCAAGTGCAGAACAAGGCATGGTAAGTCAGTAATGGAGGAAAGATCAACTGCAGGGAGACCACAGGCAATAACGGTGACTGGTCCTTTGCCTTCTGACTGATTTTTTTGGGCACACCTTTCAGGGTTCATTTTCTCTTTAACAAATAACTCGTAATTTTTGTGCATGTACTGTATATTATGCTTCATCACAGGCATGTAAATTTGGTAACTTAGATTGCCCTCAGTTATACAACTTTAGCCTGGTTCTAACACGACTAGTGGTCATAGATAGGGCTGTAATATCAATTTAAGTTTTCAAAGGTTTTTGGATAGTATTGTGCTTTACAAGACATCTTTTAATTTGTAATATTGTTCTAAACATTTTTCTATGTGAGACAGCTGGCAGCATTGTAACTGAAATGTGATAGATATTTTTTAATTTTGAATATGATAATTTATTATGAATTGTCAGCATAAGTACACCAAGATCACACAATATGAATATGTGTCAGTATGAATTCCTGGCTTTTTCATGCTTCACCATTTCAAACTATATCCCAGTATACAAAATAAATACAATGCAGAAAATTCAAGTCATTTATTAAAAAAAAAAAATGATCTGTTTACACCAAGAATGTGGAGTCAAACTCTCACTGTGTCCAATATTTCAAGTCCTTTTGTGTCACTACTCAGAAAAGCAGAACCTTATATCTTATACTGATGAGCTCTGAGAAGAAAACCAGCCTGTCTATGCTCATAAATTATCTCCACATGCGTTGGTATCATGCGGTCAGTGCTCAGCATGTGAAGGTTTGACTCGTGAAGTTGTAATGTAAATTGACATACAAACACGTTACATAAATTTAATTATTTGACTTGCCGTGGAAAGTTGTCTTTAACTAAGTTTAATACAAAGCAAAACATTGGGGTTGATTTACTAAAGGTAAATAATGTGTTTACTTTGCAAGGGAATTTGCACTTTGTAGGTGAAGTTTTCCCTTATTAGTTTAGTGAATGAGGTGAAGCTCCATGACTTCCATCATCCAATTATGTGCAAACAAAAATACAGTTTTTTTACTTACCTTGCTCATGATTGGGTATTCTTTGCAAAGTGAAATCTCACAACATACTAAACTAAGGGAAACTTCCCCTGCAAAAGGTAAATTCCCTAGCAAAGTGAACAGCCTATTTGCTTTTAGTAAATCAAACCCCATTGGCACAAGCATTATTTGTATTTCCTGCCTATCTAAATATCCTATTGATTTGTGTAGAGGGAACTAATCATAACTGCATTATGGTAGAATTTGAATATTCAGTACTTAAAGGGTTAATAAACCCTTGTGTGTTTTTGCATATATCTACTGCTAGCAAGCAGTAGATATATGCAAAAAATTTTTTAAAAAAACCTTTTCAAAAGGGTTAAAACTTACCTGTGTCTCTCCCGCCATTCCCGTCCGAAGATCTGAAGATTCTGAAGTAACTTGGGGCGGGCGCATGCACAGTTCAGATCTTTGGTCGGGAGACGAGGACAGACACAGGGTAAGTTGATGCAGCAGCGTGCACCCGCACAGACTCCGTGGGACAGGAAGTGCTAGTTAAGAAAGAGGAATCAGCGCTGGATCAGAGACCGGCACCAGCGTTGGAGGGACTCCTGAAAACCACTGTACAGAATAAGATAATTGGATCAAGAGGCATCATTTAAGGTAAGTCTTTACTTTTTCACTTTTAATTAGGAATACATAGTATTGTTGCTTTTGATAATACAATCAAGTCTTTCTTGAAAAAAATCCCTTTTATGTAGTTACATAGTAAAGTAGTAGGTAAGGTTGAATAAAGAAACAGGCCCATCCAGTTCAACCTACTGTATGTGTGTTTGTGTGTGCATACATTTCTCTAATAGTTGACATATCCTTGTATATGCAGTGAATTGAAAAACGTATCTTTGTGTTTCTTGAATTTATCAATGCTATTGGTGGACACCACTATTTGTGGAAGGGAATTCCAAATTTTTACTCTCACGGTAAAAAAAATCCCTTGCACAGTCTAAGATTAAACTACCTCTTGTACAACCTCTTGTACAACCTCTTGCTGTGTCCTCGTGTCATTAAAAGAGTTCTTAGTCTAAACAGTTTATTTCCCCATACTGGGGTCCCCATTAATGAAAAATTGCAATCAAGTCCCCTCTTAAGTGTCTCTTTTATAACGAGAACAAGTTTAATTTCTGGAGGCGATCTTCATAACTCAGGCCCTCCATCACCTTTATTACTTTTGTAGCCCTTCTCTGAACTCTCTCAAGTTCTAGGACATCTTTCCTGGGAATTGGTGACCAAAACTGAACTGCATACTCAAGGTAAGGCCAAACCAGTGATTTGTTAAGTGGTTGAATTATGTTGTAATATCTTGCAAAAATCCCTCTTTTATTGGAGGATATTATCTTGCTTGCTTTGCTAGCTGCTGCTGCATGGCATTGCATGATATTGCTGAGCCTGTAGTTTATAAGGACACCCAGGTCTTTCTCTATGTGCGACTTCCCCAGTGAAGAACCTCCTAGTAATTTGCATGCATGTGCTTACCTACCATGTGCATAACTGCACTTTTTAAAATGTAATCACATCTGCCATGTTGAAGCCGATGCCTCAATGTTATCTAGGTCTTGCTGCAGTGTTTTTATGTCTTTTTTTTTAATATTAAAACTTTATTTTTATAAATAGATCACAGACAGCTTATTCTCACATAAATTATCAATTAGAACAATACATTCATATTATTCCTAGTGCATAACATCATATCGTTTATAAATCCCATTGATAAACATTGGACCTCAGTCCATTCACTTACTGAACAAACTTACACCAAACACACAACAAAAACAACAACAACAAGGGGAAGAAAATAATATAATAAAAATTAGTTTTTATGTCTTGATGAGAATTTACTGGCCTACATAGGTTAGTGTCATACACAAACCCCGAGATTGAGTGCTGTCTTCTGTCTGCCCATCACTTTCAACAACTTTCTGGATTCCCAGTGTGCTTTGCATCTCTTTCCCTGCTGTTTGATGTGATGAGAGCACTAATACTAAGGGGGTTATTCACAAAGCTGCCGAAGGCAGCCGAATGAATAACTTAGCCGAAGCAAAGTGCAGAAGGACTTTGACTCAGCCGATCCAACATCTGGATCGGCTGAGCCGAAGCTCTGGCAGCTCACTTGCTGCCCTTCCCCCTATTCACATAGGGGCCGAACAGCAGTGAGTGAATCGCAAAAAATGCCACCGAGCGGCATTCGGCTCGGCTATTCTGCCTGGTACCTCCGCGGTACCGAGCAGAATAGCAATTCAATGAAAAGAGTAAAAATAATAATAATAAAGTTGAAAAAATATTTTTAAAAAGTAAATAAATGTTAAATCTGAACAAAATAAAGAGTTTAAAAAAAGAAATAAATAAAACAATTGGGCGGAACTAACAGTGACAGCTAGTTCCGCCCAACTGTTTTCTATTGTCTGGCACCTGCTAAAGTCTTCTAGCAGGTGTCGGCCAATGAATAACAACTGGGTAGAATATTGTTCCTGCACAACAGGAGCCCTTTCAAGCAACTTTGTTGCTATATTTACATTTTTGTTTAAATCAAGCCATACCTGTAAAAGAAGAGAGTACATACTATCCTGCTGCCAATGCCGCCGAGCACCACTGAGATCCTTAGAAATCTTCATGTGAAGTCCACAGGGAAACCAACATTTCTGAGAGTATTGATCTTCTGGGCCCCCTGCAGCACTCGACAATGCAGGCAGCGGTAAAGTAGAATATGTACAGTCTTCTTTTACCGGCATGGCTTTAAAAAAAAGCTAAAGATTTATAAAGGTGACAGGGTCGCTTTAATATTTAGATTGACAATATCATCCTAAATGCTCTCTAGGTTTACATAAAAATAAGAACCTTGAAATCTCATTCACTGGTACACACAAGAAGGGCTAAAATGCTGGAAGATGCAAGGAAAAGAAAAGCTGGGCTGGCCTGAAATCCATAGAGGCCGCCAAACAGCGGGGCATTAATAACCTAATTATTAGTTTAGAAATACCTGAGCAGCAGTCCATGTGCTGAGTGTGCTCAGTAGGCATTTTCCTGGGCCAAGAAGTAAGGAGGAATCGGATGCTTCATACCTCAGTTCTAATTAGCTCTCTGCAGGGCACCAGAGACAGCAGATGAGGAATGACCAGCAAGAAGTAAACATTCCTACCAGATTTCGAGAGTCTTGTGTGCTAGGGAATGCTGGGCCTGGACCAACAACAGCTGCAATAGCCAGAGCTATCATCCTAGGCAGTACTAAACCATATGAACGGCTGGCAAAGCAGAAATCCAGGCTGTTACAGATTCATTGTAGACCCTACACTCTGATTAATATTAACAATATCTTTCCAAATATTTTCCTTCTAAAACACAGCTCACAAAATGTTTTCTCCTATCCCTGTGGAATTCTATTTCCTCATTCCACCAAGAACTGTGTTTTTTAATGGGATTGTAAACAAGTTTTACTTGTTAGATTCTTACCTGGAACAGTTGTCTTGTCTTTCTTATGGGTCTATGGGCAATCGGATGTAAACTGACATCCATTTACATCAGATTACCCCCCAATCTGGCATGATCAGGTCTGGCGTAATGGATCTCCGATCCGTTTGTTTTTCCGGACCTGGCCAGAGTCGGGGGTAACTGGGTGTTAATGGACACCCAACCATTTAAATATGGTTGCCCATAGAGTAGCATTGGGCATCCAATCAGGTGCGTTTGAAAAACTGAAAGGTGGACGCAATCAGACCACCTTTGTGAAAGGGTCCTTAAGCAACACAGCTAGGTCCCATCCCTGTCCCCAGCCAGTGGCTGGAAAGTAAAACAGCACAACAGATTTATAAGTGCTTCTCTTTGCTCTTTCCTCCTTTAAGCATATATATGATTAGCAAATGTGAATGCTGTGTGTTCCTTTATAGGTATTTATACTGGCTGCATTTTATGATTTTTTAATACTTTAATAGCAACATTAATTTTTTTGTCTGACTGGAGTTTTGACTGAATTTTAATGTTTACTAATACCCGAATAAACCATCAATGCCTTGCCCAGAATAATACACAGGAACAGTTTCACCAATCAGGGCAATTCTGTGATACATCTGATTGATTATAGGTTTTTGTTTGTTCAACTTTAGTACTGAAGGAGCAAAAGCAGCAACATTGCGTTCTTTTCAACTGGCTTGCTGCATCACAGATAGTTAATAGGTCACAGATAGCTGCTGTCAACAGAACAGATAGAGATGGTGAGTTTTTTCCCAGTCGGGCCCCATGCAACAAAAAAAATGTGGTCTGGGCCCCAATTCCTAAACCTTTATTGATGTAAAACGTTTTAACTTTAGGTATAAGGTAAAGTGTATGTAATCCTTTTGTAATGTCTTTCTGTTCTATCAAATAGGCAACCCAATGGCCAACTGAAGGAGCTTGTACAGAAGGCTAAGAACCTTGCTGCTAATTGTGGGGCAATGGCATAGTGTTGTCAGTCGGCAACAGAAGGACTGTAACTGGCAGGATCATCAGGTTTGCTACAGATTCACAACTTTGCAACAGATTCCCAAAAAACGATTTGCTTAGCAAGACTGAAGACTGAAAACTCATTGTACCTAAAGAGCACCTATTGGTGGGGGCAGATCCCAATTCAGCATGAGCTACTCTGATGCAGTCATAGCTCTTTTCCCATTGCCATACTGCAGTGTATACCTACCCTAACTTGATTGCAGCTACCAGTCTGGAGCAGAACAGCTCATAGTAACATCAGGAGAATAACAGTGCATACAGAGAAGTCTAACTTTTTTATACACTGCCTAGACAAAAAAAAGGTCACACACGCTAATATTTAATTGGACCACCTTTAGTTTTGATTATGGTACACATTCACCATAGCATCATTTCAATAAGTTTATGCAATGTAACAACATATTTCCATCCAAAGTTGCATTCATTTTTCACCATGATCTTGCAGTGATGATGGGAGACTTGGACCACTGTGTAAAGTCTTTTCTGGCATATCTAAAAGATTCTCAATGGGGTTAAGGTCTGGACTATGTGGTGGCCAATCCATGTGTGAAAATTATGTCTCATGCACCTTAAACTGCTCTTTCACAAGTTGATCCCGATGAATCCTGGTATTGTCATTTTGAAATATACTGAATGTCAAACCAGAATATACTGAATGACCAGGTTTTTCCATCAATGGATCTTTTTATTCCATAAAAGGCACATAAGGGAATAAAAAAATCCATTGATGGAAAAACCTGGTCATTCAGTATATTCTGGTAGGCAGCTGACCTCATTTTTTGGGCACATAACTGTGCAATCACTGCAGTAATTATACAATGGAAGGCTCTTACCTATTTGCTTAACTAAACTTTTTTTTTTGGCCAGGCAGTGTATATTAGGAACAAACCACATGAAGCAAAGAATATTGTAAACACTTCAACATATCAGGCAGTCTTCAGTGCTATTGATTTATATGTGGCAGATTTGCTTTACGAGAACTTTGTTTTTCTATCAATGATAACTATAGGAGATAACTTTCTCACCTGTAATATTAATGCCCGTAAAGGTGGATAATATGACTCCCTGTCCCTTCATTGTCTTGTTTCACATTGTACAGTAATTAAAATTTCTCAGTGGGACCCTGTAATGGGACAGCTTGTCACATCGCATTATAGAAATTCTCTGCTAGTCTCTAAGAAAGGACAGAGCCACCCACGGTTATGTCATCTGTTTCTGAGATGTCCCGACAACTCATCAAGAAAGACTCAGCAGCTTCCGTTATCAGGAAATTATGGCTGCTATGGACTGGTAACATCACACCGATACTTGTGAAATCAAAACATTTCATGACAGACTAATGATAGGATTCTAAAATGACATTAAAAAAGCACCTCCAGGTAACAAGTAATACTGTGCTAATGCTGTCCAGGTAACTTTGCAAATGTACTTAAGTCAGAGGGTCACCTCGATTTAGCTTTTATTTTAATATTTTATAAAAATTGGAACCAGTTTCATGAAGATTTTATAGTTCCTCTGGGATACTGTAGCCTCCTGTCACCTAATTCTGTGTTGTGAAACCTTTCCTGCATAGGAACTGCAGATGGAGGTAGCGTGTATTTTGGCAAGCCTCATGTCAGCACCATTCAGCAGACCAGTATACCAGCAACCACAGGGAATTGGCAACCAGCTGCAAAGGACACATGCCAGGATGTACACCAGAACCATCAGCAGTTAGGCTGGATCCACTGCATGAGTTTAAATGTAAGATTTTCATGTTTAACTGCAGTGCACCTCCAGAAAGAAATGGTCTACTTAAGCTAAAAAAATTTTTTATAACATATGCAAATTGTTCAGAGCATTTTGTAATTAATAAAAATTATCTTTTCATTTCAGTCTGCAGCTGCAAAGGACACTTGGCAGGATGTACACTAGAGCCATCAGAAGTTAGGCTGGAGCAGGTGTGTGACTTTAAATGTAAGATTTGCATGTTTAACTGCACATCCGGCAAATAAAGGTCTACACTTGCAAAAAAAATAATAATATACGATATGTAAATTATTCAGACCATTCTGTAATTAATAAAAACTCTCTTCTCATTTTAGTCTGCAGCTGCAAAGATTTTCAAAAACTGTCAAAAAATTATAATGTTGCTTCCGAGCAATATTACAAACTGGGGAAGAGAGGTCTGTATATCTGGTTTATATAACAACCCCATAAATTAGGAGCACCTCTTAAAAAAATGGTCATCTGACTTGAAGGTTTTTCTAGGTTGTTTAATGGGTATGTCAGATATGAATTAGACCCCCTTCTTCAGGGCCGGAGCAACAATAATAAGTAGCGGATTCAGGAAAAACTGTAATCTGTAGCCTGAATTAGGAATAAATGAGTGCTGAGTCACATAGTAATTTGTTTGCAGTGAGAAATTGAACTATTATACTCCCTAAAGGAGTGCATTCCCTATATTTTCAGATTAACATCAAAACTAATTCCTACTCCCACTGCTCCAGCACTAGCACGCATCTATAAGTTCCCCACTTCATGCCTAACAGGAAAGAGATGATGCTCTGTTTCCAATAATGGAGTGATAATGAGGGCAGATCTTTCTATTTAGCAGTCAGTTTGAGAAAGGGTTTGCAAAGGCAGATATCAGTTTCTGCAGGAGGAAAAAGGATTAGACTCTGCAACAGATACAATAGAGTTTGCTCAAATCCCTACAATATATAAAAATCAATAGAGAGTTATTGATTTTTTTCCAGGAAAACTGAAGTTTCAATTTTATACTTTTAGTGCCGCCTATGGCGGTTTGCTACATGTCTCAGCTTCCATCAATTCCAGTATTCACTCAGATCCGACACAAGCATTCATGTTTTGGTGTTTTACATTGATGGAACATCTGCATTAAGGCCTTTGTTTAACCTAATGAGCAGTTAATAAAATGCAATATTCAGCCCTATCCAATCAAAAATCAATAGGCTGACTATACAAAATTGCTAAAAGATGAAACATTCAGCTGAGTACCCTGACTTGATTTAAAGATTGTCTAAACTGTGTAATGACTCTGTGAAGCTAGCCATACATAGCTAAATTTCTCTTGTTTGGCCCCACAAGAGAAATTGAGAGAAATCAATCGATATAGAGCATGATTTGAGGAATCCACATTGTAGGTTGTTGTATTCAGATAGTTGGCAACCTCAACTGTATGAATACATGAACAGTGACTGCATCCAATGATCTGTTCTGCTGACAATTTTCCACCCAACTCCTTCGTTTTTTTAAAATTGAAGATTGTCTAGGCAGGTCGTGCTAACAAGACCACACAAAGCTTGAATTCTATGTTCTATGTTCTAAGTTCTATGAACTTGATTAGATGCTGGTTGTTTTGGAGGGTGTATACAGCAAAGATATGTTGATGAAGGTGGACTGAAAGCAATAGTGTGCAAAGAGTTAAGGTTAAATAACTCCCAGATATCATTTAGAAATACATGTGTAGGTTGGGTGTACAAGTTACTTGCAAAAGACTCCCCCCTCCCAATTCCAAACTAAAATGTATAAAGATATTGAGCCATCCTAGAGCCTGTTTGTACACAACTGACCATACTTTTGGAAAACGATATACTGTAATTCACACTACCCAAAAAAAAGACATGACACAAATAGTATGTAAATCCACTAAAATCTACCAATCTAAGAGAACATTAGGGATGCAGGTGACCACAATCCTAGGGAGCACGTATGGTTGTAGTCAGGTGACATGTGATTGGCTGTGAAACTGAGCAGGTAAGCGTGGTGTTGGCTTTTAGAAGTTTGGGGGGAAGGATTCTGGATGAAGCCTGTTTATGTTATAGGAGTGGACACTTACATAAATTATATCAGTAGGCAGGGCTGAGGTAAGAGTTAGGTGCATATTATATTCACAAATAGGCAGTGGTAAATAAGGGATAGAGCCCCTTGACGGTTTGGAAGCTTAAATTCTTTTAGTCTCAATCTGGCCATGCAGTAATAAAGTATAAGGATAGATGAGAGGTTGCTACCCCAGGGATAGGCCTGTATATATATATATATATATATATATGTATATATATATATATATATATA
>NW_017306646.1:450557-460934 GCF_000935625.1 Nanorana parkeri | reverse complement strand
GCCTATCCCTGGGGTAGCAACCGCACTCATCCACAAATATCCGGATATATATTATATATCCACAAAATATCAAATGTATATCCAATACACAATACAGTATATATTTTATGTTATCGAGTTATTCACAGCATGATTTCAGCTCTAAATGTTGTGGCAGAATTGTATAGCTACGTACATATTGGTTTCACAGAAACTTAACAATCTTTTGCAGAAACGTAACAAGCTTAAACTGTATAGCTATTGTAGAGAAGTAAGGCCAACACTTTGTGAAACAACATACAGTATAGGCAAAAATAGAACCCAAAAGTTCTTGACTTACCTTAAGTGATGCCTCTTGATCCGAACATCTTCTTACTTCAAGTTGTTTTAGGCAGTCCTTCCAGTACTGGTGCTGGTCTCTGATGCAGCGCAGACAGCTGTCTCTTCCTGTCCCATAGAGTCTGCCCGGTGTGCACACTCACACCTGCGTGTATTGACTTACACAGTAGCTCTCCTCCTCTCCCCGCCGGTGATCTCCACTGCGCATGCGCCCGCACTCATCCACCTGTATGTCCATTCGAGAAGCTGGATTGCGCAGCCGGGAGCGAGCGGTGGAGACAAAGGTACGTTTTTACCTATTTGATAACTTTTTTTAAATGTTTTTGCATATATCTACTGCTCGCTAGCAGTAGATATATGTAAGAAAAACTGGGACTTTAATGTCACTTTAACCCTAACAATTAACTTTTCATATTTGGTCCATATTGGCCTGTTAAATAGACCAATGAGCATGTTTTGTTATATCTGTTTGATGAATTAAAAAAAAATACCCTTGTTGGAAAGAAGCTGATAACTTTCTTAGTTTTCCGCCTATGCTGACTGTTATCTATTACATTGTTCTCTGCAAACTACGACTCTAAGTAATGGATGATAGGAGCAGGTTGGGGCTGCACATTCCTATCTTGTTTCTGTTGTCCTGATACAGAATGGTAAGGGTCATCCTAGGACTGAAAGTGTGCTACTGGCTACCAGGTAAAAATAAAGGGGAAAAAAAAAGAAATAAAAAAAGAAAACGAATGCAGCCGTGGTGGCTATGGACTGGTAAGCTGCAATAGATTACATTTTCAGACTAACGACAGACTTTCAGACTAACGATCATGTACCTCCTCATGCTCCACCGCTAAACATTTCATGTGGTGCACCTTTAAAACCAGAAAGCTCAAAGGTCTGATTCTCCCAGTTTACTTTAGATTGACTCAAAGATGCATCTTTCATCTTTTTTCTTCTGAGCTTAACAGGGTGTTACATGACTGAGAACTATCACATTGTTGCTGCATGAAGACTTTGCCACACTAAATCAATGAGCCGTAAGGATTCACCTGCACATAACGCGCACAATGCTGGATTGTTTGGAGTAAGACCCAACTCAGCCAGAGCGATAGAGCAGCAGTGAGGTCAGCCGGCCACATGTCTGTCATCCCGAGTCTATAAAGAGGGGCTGAGACTGGACCTAGACCAAATGAAAGGGCTTGTCTGTTCCAGTGGCTATCTCTCATCTCTCTGATGTCATGGACTTTGCCTCAGCAACTCACTTCAAAGGATCTATCCTGTGTGTTTTCCTTTTAATTGGGAATAATAATAGAACATTTGCTGCCTTCACCAGATATGTTATTTACACACAATACATAAATGTCTTCTTGTCTACCTGCTCATATTGCTAGTTTATTTGTCCACTCAGTACTTGGTTTTCACTTGACCATTCGTTCATCTCTCAGTGCTTTTTGGTTATTCCTACCCATTAATTGCATTCAAATTGTGTTTTTTTGCACAATATTTTATACAGTATTTTATACAAGCAGTGCAAGAAATCTGCATAGATAACAGGTCACTAACATATAATGCCGCTCTCCTAATTTATATTAACTATCCTAATATTTTATGCCATAAAGAATGATAAAACACATATCTAAAAATATATAGTTATCTGTCTTGAGTTACGATCTCTGTAACATAAAAAAAAAATATCTGTAAACTAGTTCAGAGCATGAAATATCTAGTTGCCAAAATAAAAAAAATAAAAAAATGTGAGAAAAGAAAAGCGTATGTGCTATTTATGACAGCATTGGGAATCCAGCTCTTTTCATACTTGCCCTGAAAGGCGTACTGCTGGGATCTAGTTAGAATGTGGGAAAACCTTCATCCATTTCCTAAGTTTTTAAGTTTTAATAGATCGGCTTTAAAGCAGGCTAAGCTAGGAACAAGAATGTAATATATTGCAATTACCAGTCCTTAGTCCTGGTGGCTGCATTCGGTTTTTTTTTCAGATTATTTTCATTTATTTCCAATACTTTCTGTCTTAATGTGTCAAAGCTTGCTTCTTGTGCTGTATCTCTGGAGGAACAGCATTGACGCCCTAGGACAAGAAGTGCTTTGGGACTACAAAACACCTCCTTCTTTCCATATCGTTGGGAGGGGATTGTGCAGGATTGATAACATTGTATGACATAACAGAACACTGAAAAGTCTAGATATTTGGCAGGATGAACAGGCATTTTTTGCACTTATTGAACAAATATTGCAAAATACATTCAATGGTATTATTAATTGAACAAAAGGGAGCAAATAAGAGAAGTTTATTACTAATGTTTGCATTCATTTAATAGCCATTCAAAAATACTTAAAAATATATTAATATATAATACATACATACATACATACACAGACCTAAGGCATCTCAGATTCCCATCTCTTCCACTGTGCATGGGAAGCTGTGAAGGAGCGTGGCTGCTGCTTCCCATCCAAACAGGAAATTGGACAGGTGGTCACATGACCACCTGCTAGGCACTCTGCTTCATGACTGCACCCTTGCGGGAAGAGGTAAGGAAGATGACGGAATACCGTTAGTAGACTCATGGTGGGGTTGAGGCCTACACTTGGCCCTTCTCAGCATGGCCCATTACTGCTTCTCTTCTGTGATGTTCCCTACGGTTAGCCTCTGAAAACCCTTGTCAGACGTCGCCAACCTATCTCTTGAGGCCGCAGATGTTTCACTGGATGCAGATGAAGAATATTGTGGGGGGGAGAGGTGGAAAACAAGGAATGAGGAAGAGTGTGGGCCTTTTGCCTCCAACTGGTATCATTGAGGTGCTGCACTCATCAAGCTATTTGGTGTATAGTCACATGTTTCCTCATGCATATGGTACCAAAATGGCTTGTACTTTTACCACTGCTGATACATTGTCTGATACATAAGTCTACTAACCATATTCCGTCATCTCCATCAACATCCTTAACCAGACAGGCGTCTTTTCTGCAATTGTTGGATCAGAAGAAAAACATTTTCTCTTATCACCCCTATGCCCATTGTTTGAATGCCAGCTTGGCGAAAACTGCTGGCTTCCTAGTTGTTCTTATTCCAGCTGGTGTAGTTGACCCCCTTCTGTGAGACTATGGCCTGTGCTGTACCACAATGGCAGGTACCCAGACACCTTTTCTTTTTCTAGAATACCGTGTCTGCTCTCCACCAGCATGTGTAAGGTAATGTATCTGTTTTGCTGGATCATACAGTCAGTGGCGGGGTTCACATGATCACAAACACATGGTCCTGGAAGCATAGCCAGGGAAGTTACATCTTCACGAACCACTGAGAATTTTCCTGGCAGCTAGGAAGAATGCAGGACGGGCACATCGCTGGAGCTGGGGGTCCTACCTGTGTCCTGT
The DNA here is from genome assembly GCF_000935625.1 of Nanorana parkeri. Taxonomy (NCBI): domain Eukaryota; kingdom Metazoa; phylum Chordata; class Amphibia; order Anura; family Dicroglossidae; genus Nanorana; species Nanorana parkeri. Next base: position 457,235 of record NW_017306646.1, on the reverse strand, counting down.
ACTTTGGTTACAGTGCCATCCCTTTCCCCCTTCTTCTTAATGGGGTCATCCAGTGACTCCTTAGAACCCCCAATCCCCCTCATGTGCCTTAGAACCTATGCACCAACCCAAGCAAAATGGTGTCATGCTATTTTGTACTTGATTTTCCTGGGGGACATGAGCCACACTGGGACAAAAATTCAGAAAGCTTTTCAGAAGCAGGCCGAAAGGAAGCTCATGTTCTTTCGGCCTGCTTCCTAACCAGAAACCACAGTGGTGCCGTGCTTTCTGGTTAGGTAACAAGGATTCCAGGATGTTCTGTGATAGACCATTAAAGAAAAACTCTGGGCAGTTAAAAATGAACCCTTAGTGGGACTTCCCCCGTGCTGGTTTGGGTTTAGGGTCTAAAATAAAAAAGATATACTCACCCAATCTCCTCACTCTGAGCACCTGGCTCAGAGTGAGGAGAAGTCCTCCCAAGCTTTATGTCAGCTTTGTGTTCTTTGAAAGGTCAGAGCTAAAGAGAAGCCTGGAGGAACTTCCCTTTGCTCAATCCCACTGACCTGTTCTAGATATACCAATGTGCACAAATATCTGCTGGTGAATAAACCCTAAATTTAATCACGCTCAAATGTACAATGGTGTTCTTATTTTGTCTTTTTATTTGTGTATTCACTTGAGCTTGAGTTAGTTCTTTCACTGTTGGAAATTATTTCCTTGATATTTGGGTATGTCAATAGGAAATGGGCCCAGTGGGTACATCTTCTGGGTTTTATCAGTAAGAATTAGTTTAGGAGGATGGCATTGCTAGCTACAAACGATTCATAGGTATAAGAAGTCTCTGTACTGCCATCCTGACATCCTTTCTCTAACATTTCTGTGAGCTTCATGTGCAGGTTCTCTGTCTATCTGTGTACATTGATACCTAATCGCAGGTTTGATCTGAGGGGCAATTATGTCTGTTATCATCGGAATGAGACAGAGGGTAAAATAGATTTACAGAATATTGCTGAACTGTGGATGAACTCACAGCCTGACAATCCATGCTGCCAGCACAAGAGGTCACAGAGTTTAAAATACACTTTAACCCTAGCACCACTGGAAGTACACTTTTGGATGGCGGTTTATTGGAAATGCTCAGCAAAGTATCATTTAGAGTGTGTGGAGCTTCGACCTCTACTATTTCTTCAGGAAAAAAAGTGTGGGAAACCGTTAATCATGCAGCTGCTATGGACCCAACAACAAAGGGGGAACCAAATACCTAGGGAAAAATATACCCTTAAACTAATCTGTCTGCGTTATTGCAGAATTACTCTTCAAGGCATCATTTGGATAAGGAAAATCATTAGTAGACTAAATGATAAATAAGTATGACTGACAAAAAGAAACAGATATTTTGGGATGAAATAATTATACACATGTGTTTATTGAACACATGTGTACATGTGTACACATGTGTTCAATAATTATTATAGGATTTCTGCAGCACAGACATTGGTAGCAGATGAATGTGATATTCTGCCTTCTACTATTATAGACCCCTTACAAATCAAAGTGAAAAGTATGGTGCTGGGTTGGGGGTTCATGGTGAATATATTATCATTTTACTGTGTGTATATATACTGTATATGCATGTGTTCATTTGCACTGTAATCAGATGCACTGCCCGAAGAAGGGGATCCTGCAAGACCCCGAAACGTTGCATTTTATGTGATATGCTGCATCAGGGGCGTCCCGAGGCTGGGTGCACCCGGAGCAATAACCGAGTGTCACCCCGCCGAGACGTCACTGCGCATGCGCGTGCGTGATGACATCATCGCGCACGTGCGCCAGTATTTTGATATCTGACGGCGGCCATCTTGGTGATGGACACCGGCAGAGAGAGGAGGGGACTGGCACCCGGCGGGATAAGGTATGCCGCCAGGTCCCCTCCTCTCTCTTGATACTGTCGGGCGTTCGGTCCATGACGAGCGCCCGACTTTTCAGAGGGGGGTGACACCAAAATGACAGAGTCATTTTGGTGTCACCCCTCCAATGGGGTCACTGGGGTGCGGGCCGCACCCCCCGCATCCCCCTTGTGAAGCCACTGTGCTGCATGTCCATCAGTAAATATCAGTAAATCAGTAAATAGACGCATTTGTACAGCATTTGGAGTGCCGGTGTCCATATTCAATTGGGAAGGCAAAAGTAAGGTGGTTTTTAAGCGTGCTATGTGCTTACAATTGTTTCTGAGTGTTATATAAAGTCTTTTTTAGCTATCATGTGAGGGGACTGGCACCCGGCGGGATAAGGTATGCCGCCAGGTCCCCTCCTCTCTCTTGATACTGTCGGGCGTTCGGTCCATGACGAGCGCCCGACTTTTCAGAGGGGGGTGACACCAAAATGACAGAGTCATTTTGGTGTCACCCCTCCAATGGTGTCACTGGGGTGCGGGCCGCACCCCCCGCATCCCCCTTGTGAAGCCACTGTGCTGCATGTCCATCAGTAAATATCAGTAAATCAGTAAATAGACGCATTTGTACAGCATTTGGAGTGCCGGTGTCCATATTCAATTGGGAAGGCAAAAGTAAGGTGGTTTTTAAGCGTGCTATGTGCTTACAATTGTTTCTGAGTGTTATATAAAGTCTTTTTTAGCTATCATGAACCTATTTTTGTGCCAAAAACAGCTACCTATAACTTTGTTTTTTTTAATAGAAAGAAAAAACTGACATCTAAAAAGAAAATGCTAAATAATGAAGTGACAGCAAACAAATAAGCAGAAATAGGAAAAAACAGCATTATAAGGAAAACTAAATGAAATAAACTATACTACCCTAAATATATTAAACTCTCCAAATAAAGATAAAAAGGGTTATATTTTTCAAGCAAATTTTGCATAAGCAGCTCAATGGGTGAAATTGAGAGTTTCCACTTTGGCTCATTTTCCCAAATGACAAATCAGTAATTTAGCAGTAAATTTGCTCTGCCTATCCCTACTAAGAAGATCAGAGGTCATTGTAACACAAAGCACATAGAGCCAGGCACCACCAATACAAATGTTCAAACAGTGCAGGAAAATCACCACAACAGTGAGAATTACATTGGCTGGCAGTGTGGTAGTTTGGACTCTTTTGTCATGCATGGGAATGTGTTACTGATAATCTGAAGCATGCTGTGTGGGTGACTGTGTGTCACCATTGCAACCCTGCTGCCCTAGGCCATGGCCTTTGTTCACTTTGCAGAAATCTGGCCTTGGTTACCACATTATTTCTAGCATCCTATTCAAGGGGTAAAGTAATGGCCATTGCCATGTATAGAAGTGTCAAAGTGTAGGAGTGACTCCTATTATATGCAAAATGGAGTTAGAATAGTTAGGAAGTTGTATAGCTGCAGACTGCAGCTATACAACTGCAACTGCAGCCTGCAGTTAGTAACTTTGGAAAAATAAAAAATAACATACAATATATCCTGGAGTCTGTCACTAGCATAAAACAGATTTGTTTTGTTTTTCTGATTTTTTATCACCTGTGCCACATGTGTAGAGGCACACATGGGCCTCTAAGGGGCTGCTCTTTCCAGTAATGGGCCCTAGGACCTCTGCAGCTTGACACTGGCCAGGGTACTCCTAGTGAATGAAAGTACCCTGGCCTGCTTCCAGGCTTACTCCATGGACAGATCAATCTGCACCTGATAGTGCCTGCAGATCCCATGCCAATGTCAGTAAGAAGAGTCACCGGTGTGATCATCAGTGTCTCCTCCACTACTCCTGCTTCAGGTACATTATATTGAATGCATTATGGTTCAATATTGAATCCCATTGTTAATTAGTTCCTTATTTTATTTCTACATTTCCTCCTAAACATTTTGTATTCACAGACATAAATAATGGTGGGGTATTTTTAATGTGAAGTGAGAGCTTAATTGTTGAAAACTTAATTTTTTTCTTATGTTATGTTGAGGATTCGGGGGATAGGTGCAGCTTTGGGGACATTTGTGCTAATATTACCTACAGAAATGACAGAAAGTATGTATTTTTCATAACAACTGTCTTTGAAAGCTGCAGTATGCAATGGCCTCGGCCTTCCATGTCTAAATTAATATTTTCTAGCACAAAGAATACAACATAATATAGTTGTGCATATTAACTAATACATGGTAAAATACTGTATATTTTGCATATCTGCTTGGGAGCTAATGAAGAATGTAAGGGACATAGAGCTACCTCATAAACCCTTTACTATACTATATTATTAGAGTAATATTGCTTATAATGTTCCTAAGGTATCGTTATTAATCTTACATAAGTAATACACACAATATAATATTTGAGATATGTTTTATACATGTTTTCTGCATGATTTTGGAGCAAAAAATTTGAGGCTTTCCCTGGGCATATATGAAACCTTAGATGGACTGTAGATGGCAGCGGATTTCCCTCGGTTCCAGTTAGTGATAATGCAGGTATCTGGTAAAGCATAAGAAAAGATATGAATGCAAAGATGAATTGCAGGTCATTTATGTGTAGTTTTATAATATTTCCTATATCATGTATTGGAGGCAGCAACCTTTAAATGCTTGCAGAAATAATAATAATACTTGGGACATTTATATTGGTTAATATATACAATAAATAAATTTAATAACCATCAAAATAACCAGGCTGACCTGACTGTACAGTAAACAAAGCTGAACTCTAGACAGATATAAAAGGCACAAATGAATGCAAATTTGAAATCTTTAATGCATCATTCAATGTACTTTTTTTTATAAATGCGATCAACGTAAGTACCAGAATGTGATCTAGTATCAGTCTCTTGCAGTCCCCTGTACAGCAGAACTCAAGTATGAATGCAATAAACAATACAATGAGTCCATCAGTTTGTGTGCTGACAAGAGGCATGCTAAAAGTAGGGTCTGATTGCAACCAATATCGGGCCTCCCGAGTGTGTTTTTGAAGTGCCATTTATAAACCACACTCCAGAAATTCAAGTCCAGCTTTTGGCCATTTTTTTCACAATATGGCAGTTTTGAGCATATTAAAGCTGAACTCCTGACAAATAGCTAAATACACAGATGGGATATTATTATTATTATTATTACATAGTATTTATATAGCGCCAACAGTTTGTGCAGCGCTTTACAATATAAGGAAGACATTACAAGCACAATACATAGTTACATAGTTACATAGTATTTGAGGTTGAATAAAGACATTTTCAATACAATTGAAGGCAAGATGGTCCGAGGGATCCGAGGAGAAGTGAAAGAAGCGCTGCAGCCCCGTGTGGGTCGGAGCCGCTGACACAGAACTAAGGCCGAGCGGTGAGGGGAGAGAGAGGCGCCCGCTGTCAGAACCTGGCTGAGCGTCGGCCTTAGTTCTGTGACAGCGGCTCCCTCCTCCGCCGCGGGCAGCAGCAGTTCTTTCACTTCTCGGATCCCCGCTGCATACAGACGGGGAGAGCAGCGGGGATCCAGAGAGATCCAGAGGATATACAAACTGCCTGGCCCCCCAAAAAAGCTACACATTGAAAAACATTTTTGGACCGCCTTTAGCTGTGATTTTGGTATTCATGCATCGTGGTATTGTTTCAGTAAGCTAATGCAATGTCACAACATTTATTTCCATCCAGAGGTGCATTCATTTTTCACCAAGGTCTTGTAGTGATGATGAGAGAGTCGGACCACTGCATAAAGTCTTCTCCAGCACATCCCAAAGATTCCCAATGGGGTTAAGGTCTGTGGTGACCAATCCATATACGAAAATAATGTTTCATACTCCCTAAACCCCACTTTCACAATTTGATCCCGATGAATCCTGGCATTGTCATCTTGGAATATGCCCAATGTGCCATCAGGGAAAAAAAAAATCCATTGATGGAAAAACCTGATCATTCAGTATATTCAAGTAGGCAGCTCACCTCATTTTTCGGAACACATAATATTTCTGAACTAGACCTATTATCCAATAGAAGGCTCTGTCCTGTTTGCTTAGCTAAATCCAGGTGGTGACTTTTTTTTGGACAGGCAGTATATATAGGGGAGTTGTTCTACTTGTCAAAGGATTTTAATTACAGTTCGCCCAGATATAAAGTCTAGTCAACCTGTTGACCTGTATTTTTCTGCTGCTGTTAAGAAACACAGCCAGGTCACCTCCCCGCCCCCAACCTGTGACTGGACAGCAAAGGAACAGCAACAGCCTGATATGATCATCTCTCTGCTCTCTCCTTGTGTCAGCATTTCCTTGTCAGCAGAACATGTAAATACAGGACACCTGATTGGCCTCAAGTACTGTCCGCCCCTCTTGGTCTGGACACAGGGGATAAGAAGATTACTGTGGCACTTTTACTAGTTTTTAAAGTATTTAAAGATTTCACTTTCAGCTTTACAGTGTAAACCTTAATTGTACACATTAGGGCCTATTTTCTTATATGCTCACAACTAAAATGTATGTAGCTTTCATTTACACAAGAAGCAAAAGGCTCAGTAAATATCTGGTAATTCTGCATCACCATCAATTGAATCTTCCTCCTGTTTGTTCTTGACCACTCTACGCACAAAAGCAGATTTGTGCAAGCATGGTCAGTCTGCATGCTTGCTTCTTCCATGGGACATACCGGACACCATGTCAACCAATGGTGTGCCTGTGCCCCTTTAGTCAGCCTGTGATGCCAAAGAAACTGTAGTAGGCACTGTCACAAGATCAGCTTCCCAGTCCTTGCT
>NW_017306646.1:422782-450489 GCF_000935625.1 Nanorana parkeri | reverse complement strand
GTGACTGCCAATAACAAAAGCTAGAAAAGATATTTGCAATGGTTACTTTTGGCTTCATTAAAGCTGATTATTTTTAATACCCCTGATGACAGTTATTATGCTTTTAAAACAAAAAGGGATTATATCCACTTTAAGTATCTGAATATGATCAGAGATTAATACAATATGAGTACAATCTGTGGACCTGTTTTGGCATTGAATGTTTTGTAGCAATAAGCAGATGAACTATATTTTAGAAGAGTTTTAATCTGCGGCTCGTTTTGGCCAGAACAGGACAAAAGACACCTTGTCTTACAGACAGCCCTATCTCTGAGGTGGGCCGCTGTGTACATAAGGAGGTTATAGTCAGGCTGCACCTGGGTCCAGCACACTGGAATGTCAGGGATTTGGGTTTATGATCAATAGGAGAGGCATGTAAGACAGTGGAGATGAAGCCTCTGTATACTTACCATTAAAACATTGTTACTGCAAACACTATCTCATCCTGAATACATTGTATTATTATATTCGATAAAATGAGATAAAACCTAGACAGTTGGACAGTTTTATGTTCCTGTTTACATAACTAAATTCCAGCTAGATTTTGGTCAGGCATGGTTAAAATCTAAAATCTTAGTACAGTGGTACCTCGGTTCATGAACGCTTCTGATCGAGAAAAATTCGGTTCGCGAACAGGAAATTCGGCAAAATGTTGCTTCCGTTCGCAAACTCCGCTTCGGGTGACAAACACGACTGCAGCCATTTTCCCTGCTCTGACACATGGTCATGGCTTCCTCTAGTCGAGATTGCGGTCTGATCACACTTTGATTCGGTTCACGACCAAATCGGTTCATGACCAGAATCGCGGAACGAATTAAGTTCGTGAACTGAGGTACCACTGTATCTTTCAACACACTTTCTGTGAGTCCGGGGTGTCAAGGACCCACCCCCTGGGGTACGGCAACAAGCAACCCATAGACTCACAGTAGAATGCTGCAGGGAACAGCACCATGTCGTTGCTTGATGTCATTCCCTCTCTCTATGTTTAGATGCAATTAGGGCCTCTGAGTGGTGGGTGCATAGAAACTGAATGCTGCTAATCATCCAGTTTGTATATGGCCTTAGCAAAGACTGCTGCTACATCTAGATGCAAAGCATCTGAACACCGCAGTCTCACCGCTCATCTGAGAAAAATGTACTAAAACTAAAATTTTTAACCTGGCTGTAGAAATGAGAGAATGGTTAAACATAACCCCAATCTGGATGTACATGTTGTCCTTTGTCCTGGCTATAGCCAAAAATTAGAAATGCTTGGGTCAAATGAGAGAAAGACGGCGAGGCTGACATGCTTCAGCCAATCCTAGCACCTGCTTAGTAGAAATAGTGGTTTGACAATGTGTTTAAAACTGTCCAATCACTTTCTCTCCTGAGATGTGTCGGCCAGGACTGTCTCCAGCTGTTCATTGACCTGAGATGGTTTCCAATATATGTGCAAAACTGTTCATATCAGAATGTAGTCTCCTGCTTTAGGATACATTCACTCCATACAAATATAATCTGCCATCGGTTAAAGAGACACTTTCACCAACCTAAAATGTTCCACATAAAAGCACAAAAAAATCAGGTATTTTAGTGCTTCCTTGCAGTTCTTTTCCTTTTTATAAACACAAATGTATTGTCTTGCAATGTGCCTGTGAACTTGTAACACAATTTTACTATTTTACAAGAGTTAATACTCTAGCACAGTGGTGGCGAACCTTGGCACTCCAGCTGTTCCAAAACTTCAAATCCCAACATGCATCTGCCTCTGGGAGTTATGTCTGTGGCTGTCAGAGCCTTGCAATGCCTCATGGGACTTGTAGTTCCAAAACAGCTGGAGTGCCAAGGTTCGCCACCACTGCTCTAGCACAACCACCTCCATCCTTGCATGTCAAAGCCATCTCCTCTTCTGGAAGTGTCTAATTACTCTCAGTGCTGATCCAGCTCTTCTGCTCCTCCCCTTACCTCTCTATATAGCCTTTTTATGTAGCTGCTGCAAAAAGAGCAAAATAGGGAATACTTTGGAGTGTTGCTTGAGTCTACTGGGGCTGCTGACATCACATCTAAGATGGTGGCACCCAACAGCAGTGTCAGTACTTTTGGATGTCTATACAAGGGAAGCTTTTACATTTAAGTAACTTTCACAAATGCATTATGTCTTCTTAACATTTGCTAGCACTGTGTAGTCTAAACACTGGTTGATTTATTTGTACGTGGACTTTATTCAATTGACTTTATAAAAAAGAGCACATCAATGCACCAAAAATGCAGGAGGCAGGATTTTTTCCAAGGCTGCCGAAATGTTGGTATGAACATCACCTGCTTTCAAACAATGGACTTGATTTTACCATGGCTGGAAAGCACAGGCCTCCCTGGGGACTGCCACTTTTTTGCCTAAAACCATATGTGCAAAAGGAGCTAGGAGAATACCAAGCAGGATTTAGGATTGGAAGGTCAACAACAGATCAGATTTTCCCATTTGAGTTAAGTACTTAAAAAGACCTTCGGAATACAAACACATCACCTGTTAGTAATTTTAAAGCAGCATATGATAGTATCAAAAAATTATCTGCATATAGCTATGAGGGAAGTGGCCATACCAGAAAAAAACAGATCAGAATAGTGCAACTTTCCGTGGCAGGTAATACCGCAGATATGCATCCAACTACTATTGCCAGTGGTACTGAATATTGTCAATGTATTGAGGCAGAGAAATGCATTGGCATGTATTCTTCATGTAAGAATACCTGTGCATAGAAGCTGCTGTAAGCTCTTTATTGCTCCTTTACTCATGTCACAGCCCTCTGGCAATCCTTAGACAGCAGCTTTGAAACTCAATCAACTTTACCTTTACGAGGAAGCGTAGTTTTTTTTGAATCAAGGCATAATACACAGGCAAACTCTGCATCTGACTTCTTAAGGTAAGATAGACTTTACACAGAATTTTACAGCTGCTATGTAGGTGTACTGCTTACTGTGATATGAGAGAGAGTTCAGAAAAAAGCTTACAACAGTCTCTATGAACAGGTACTGTTAGACAGAATAGCAAATAAATGGTAAGGGCCACTTTAATATCGAACTAAAGGAAGTTATTGGTCATACAAACTACAGTCCACATCTTTATAAACAAGTGCAGATGCTGGGGTATGCTCATAGTGTAGACATTGCTGAAGAATGAAGGATTCACCAAGCCAAGCCATTCTGCAATTGGAAAAATTGGAGAATAGGTTGGGTGTTTTGGTCAGTTGGGAGAAGACTAAGTACATGTGTGTGTCTAGTAGGGATGAGAAGGCAAAGTCAAACACCTCATCCTTCTTAGAGGTCTATCTAATGTCTATTTAAGGGTTGTGGTTGTAAAATGTAATTTCTGAGCCTGATGAAGGGGACCCTGTGTGGCCTGAAAGCGTTTGTCTGAGTGACATCTATCAATAAAATGGATTCACACTGATATTCAAGCTATATCCTGATGTGCTGGTGACATCTACTGTATGTTAAGCTATCTTTTAAAAGGTCTCGTAGGTAGAGGAAAAGATCTGCCAAAAATGCACTCAGCTTCTAATTTCCTGTTGTGGGCTGACAATACACAAGATTTTACAGACTGAAATCACAAGAAATAGTGTCAGCCCTGCCTAGTTGTCCTGTACTAAACTTTTAAATCCCCCTCTCCTTTTCTCCACAACATAGAAAGTAATTGGTCTGTAGTCAAAGATAAAAACTGGGAGGGCTGATTAGGTTCTTTGAGATAACAGAGGAAGGACAAGACAAAATATTTTATTTTTGCACTTAGCAAACAAATATAAATACACGTTCAATAGTATATTTAACAGACCAAAGGGAGAAAAGAAGAGAGGTCCCTTGTTAGGTGTGACTTAGGTTCATTTTATTTAAAAAAATTAAATCCATAGCTTGTTTTTTTACAAAAGTAAAGTCAGAAAAACATGTTACAAAATCAAAGCATATCAATTATTTCTTGTATTTGTTATAATGGTCTGTGGATGCAATTCAAAGGCCATATTCTGTCAAGGACAACAAAAACCATTAAAATGCCAACTGTTATTTAGGGAGCTGAAGGTTGGATCCTGTCCCAAGCTGATAAGGACAGGCTTGATGTAGTTAAAAGCAATACGAAGCTTTTAACTACATAATGGTAGGTGTATATGAAAAAAGGAGTATGGAGATTAAACTACACTAACTCGTTTTATGAATGAAGTGAGGATGCCAAACTATCAGCAATTATATGCCTTACTGTTTCCAGATTCCTGAAATGTAAATGCCAAAGAGTATCAAGGAAGCAAGAGTAGGCCAAAACACAGCAAGATGGCTAGATGAATTACACATTCGTAATATTGTGAGACAAAAAGTAGGCAGTAGTTCATCCAAAAATCTTGACCAATTTGTTTTTGTATGAATAATAAATGAATAGTGTTGCATTAACTTGGACATTTGATCATTGACAATGACATTAGATCAGTCTATATTCTATGGCTTACTGGCTGTTTTGTGGCATTTAAGGGGATATAAAATGTGACTTTTGACAATATGTAATATCAGCATATCATACATGTGATGTTATGTATGCAGAACATTGTTGGTAGAAGAAATTAAGTGAAAATCTAGTCACAGAATAGAAGGTGCTTTATATATAAGATACATTATAAACACAAATCTAGAACATGTTTTATGTTTATAGAAAACACATATGTACAGAACAAAGATTCTCGGCCTTCAGAGAATTGATTTTTTGACATGCTATTGCACTGTTTCAGTAATTCATTAAACCAAGTATTTTACCAAAATGTGCTTAGGTCAATAAGGTGTAATTTGCGGTGTGCAGCACAGCACATCTTTTATCTGTTATTTCATTGGTGAGATTTCTGCACTTAGGTTCACAGGTTGGCTCAATATTTTTTTTTTCCCCTGGATTTTCAATATATTTTTTTTTAAAATTCGTTTATTAACGGACATTGCCGACAGTACATACATGTGATTCTTAGCAATGGAACATATGCTACAGGTTACATCAAGTGATTACAGTTAGGTAATGTCTCAAATTTCGGATACCATAAAAGATGGTAGGCAATTCTATGGACATATGAGTAACATCAAACAACACATTTTAGGTGCAACGTCTAACATCTGGTATGTATATAATGCGAAGAAAATTCTGCAAATCAGCCGGTCGTGGCTTGTGTCAATCGTGACCTCATAAACTCCGAGGAGGTAAAGTGCACCTCTTAGTACTGAGCCCCGTCAAGACAAAGCTTGTAGTCAACTGCTCCTCAGGCGAGAGTAGCGGATGCAAAGAGCCAGTATGTGGAAAAGGAAAATAGAGAAAGCGACAGAGGACAGATGGGGTTTGTGGGGTGTCAAATTCATCCCGCCAGGAGGTCTGTAAATTTAGTCGAGTGTTGGAAGTAAATCCAGGGTCCCCAGGTTGCCAAAAACCTCCCTTCAGCGTTTCTAAGGGAAGCTGTCAAGTCCTCCATGACATATACCTCCCGTACTTTGGAGAGCCATAACGAGATGGTTGGTGCACTTGTTTGTTTCCACATCAGGGGGATGGAGGCTCTCGCTGCATCTAGGAGGTGGTGCGTGAGTGAGTGCCGGTATTTCGAGAGTGGTGCGGCAGACATGTGCAATAGACATGCTGCCGGCTTATTTCTGAGATCCGTCATGGTCAGGTCCTGGATGACAGTCAACACCTGGTCCCAGAAGGGCTTCAACCCTGGGCAGGACCAAAAGATATGGAGCATTGTACCAGAATCAGAACCACACCTCCAACATTAGGCCGGGATGGAAGGTATCATTCTGTGCAGTAGCCAAGGGACTCTATACCATCGGGATAGTATCTTGTATCCCAGTTCTTGGACCTTGCTGGCCATTGAGGACTTGTAGGACATGGTAATGATGGTTTGAGTCTGTTGGTCAGTGAACACGAAGCCCAGTTCACGCTCCCATGACTCCAAAAATGGGGGCTGAGAGGTGGGGGCTGGTGTGCTGAGCAATTTGTAATAATGGAGATGGCATGTCTTGTGGGTACTTTCCCTGTACACATCTGTTCGTAGTCTGTGAGGGGTCTGTCCAGGGCTTGGGGGTTCGGAATAGCTCTCAGGAAGTGTCTAAGTTGCATGACACTCCAGGAGTCAAGCGGAGGGTCGGTCAGGGATCATATGGCTGGACCCGATAGCCAATTTGAGTCTGCACGAAAGTCAAGTAATCTATATCTGTCAACAGTCACTAGTCTATTGAATCGTGAATTATCTTTCCCCGGTACAAAGTTGGGGTCCCCCACGACCGGTGTCGGAGTGTGGTTGCAACCAAGGGATGTTCCCGTAACGAAATTGGGATGGGGGACGAGAGCCAAGCGAGCCCCTCCAATGGGTATGGACAAATGGCCCTACCTAGGGATACCCAAGTCTTGTCGTCTCCGTGGGTGTGCCAGTCTAGGACCTTATTTAGGTGCACAGCTCTGTAGTACAGGTGAAAGTCCGGCAGGCCCACCCCCCCTCGGTCCTTGGAGAGAGTTAGGATTTTCCTACTAATCCTCGGGTGTTTGCCCGCCCAAACAAAGCTCACCACTGCTTGATGGAGATGGTGAAAAAAGCTCGGGGGGAGGAAAATCAGCAAAGCCTGGAACAGGTATAGGATCCGAGGCAAAATGTTCATTTTGATGGTTGCACATCTGCCAAACCAAGAAATGGTTTGAGCCGACCAAAGTCGCAGGTCCTTCAGTATCTCAGCCAGCAGTGGCGCAAAGTTTGTTGCGTATATGTCTCGAAGGTCAGCGGTAATGTGGGTCCCCAAGTATTTGAGTCGGTCCAAGGCCCATGTGAAGGGGAAATCAGTACGTAAATGGGAGAGATGGTCAGTCGGTAGGGTGATGTTCAGGGCGGCAGATTTGGATAGGTTCACCTTAAAATCCGACAAACTGCCATATGTGGTGAGGGCTGAGAGCAGGTGGGGCGTGGATGCCATAGGATCGGTGAGGAAGAAAATTAAATCGTCTGCGTATGCTGCAACCTTCTGTTCCCCCGTGGTGGAGTGAAGCCCCCGAATGGTTGCTGCTGCCCGGATGGTGCCCAGGAAGGGCTCCAGGGAGAGAGCAAAAATCAGGGGTGAGAGTGGACATCCCTGCCGCGTACCATTAGACAATGAAAATTCCCTTGATCTTGTTTCATTTACCCTCACCACCGCCGACGGTGAGGATTATAGAGCCGAGATCCATTTGAGCATGTTAACTACCAGACCAATATGTCGCAATACTGCCATCATGAATCCCCAGTTAACCCTGTCAAATGCTTTCTCGGCATCTGTGGAGAGCAGGAGAAGAGGTTGGTGACTAGTTTTGGCCAAGTGGATGACATTCAGGACCCGGGTGGTATTGTCTCGGGCCTCTCTGGAGGGGATAAACCCTACTTGGTCTGGGTGAATGAGTGAAGGCATGAACGGCAGCAACCTATTGGCGATAATTTTAGAAAATAATTTAAGGTCAACGTTCAGTAGTGCAATGGGCCTGTAATTACTGCATTGAGTTGGGTCCCTGACTTCCTTCGGTATTAGCGTAAGAGCTGGGGCAAAAATAACTTGTAATAAGCCACAGTGAAGCCATCTGGGCCCGGGGCTTTGCCTGTCCCCGATGACTTCAATGCAGACTCCTGCTCTGCCAGAGTGATATCCCGCTCCAAAGGCTTACCTTCCTCCTCCGGTATAGATGGCATTTTGGAGTCAGTGATGTAAGCCTGGGGATCGGGGGCCGAAGGTGACATAGTTACTCCCAATCCCGGAGGGTGTAGGTTGTATAGGGCTTCGTAATATGATCTAAACTCATCTGCCATATCACCGGAAGCTGACACCATCCTGCCAGAGCGTGCCTTAATCTGGGATATAAAAGACATTGCCCTCGAGCCTCTCAGGGCGCGCGCTAAGAGCTTTCCAGGTTTGTTGGAAAATTCATATAGGGTTCTCCTGCCCCCCAACAGACGCCGTTTAACTTTGGCAAACAGTAAATTGTTAAGTTCCTCCCTCACGAGGCGCAGTTCAACCTGGGTTTGGAGCGCTAAAGAGCGTTTATGTGCAGTTTCTAGTGCGTGTAAGCGGCCAAACAGGTGAGCCACCTGCTTGGCGCCTTCACGTTTCCTGCGGGCTCCCTGTTTCAATAGGATGCCCCTGATGGCACATTTATGCGCCTCCCAGGTGATCAGGGGTGACGTAACGGAAGGGGCGTTAATTGTAAAAAATGAGGATAGTGCAGATTCTACGTCCGACTTGATCTGTGGCTCCTGTAGAAGCGATTCATTAAGTCGCCACATAAAGCATGGGGAGGGAGCTGCTGTCAGGGCTAAGGTCATGTGTACGGGGGCATGATCTGAAAGCAAATTATTGCCAATCGAGGCCGAACGGACCCATGGAAGCTCTTTGTGTGCTACAAAAAAATAGTCCAGTCTCGAGTATGTGTGATGAGCCTGGGAGAAAAAAAGTGTAGTCCCTATCTTGTGGATGCAAAAACCGCCAGATGTCCGTCATGTGTAGGAGGTGGAGCTCCGACTTTAATCGTTTTAGGTATGAAAAGACCAGGTGGGAGGTACCCCTGGAGACGTCTAGTAAGGGATCCATAGCCACGTTAAAGTCGCCCCCTAGTACCAGGATGCCATCTGAAAATTCTAGCAGGACCTGAACCAGTGTGCGCAGAAATCCTAATTGATCTGAGTTCGGAAAGTAAACATTGGCCAATGTCACTGAGGCGCCACCTATTGAACCCTTCAGAAGGATAAATCTACCATTATTGTCAATGTACTGATCGGTGTATGACCAAGGGACAGACTTCGCTATGAGGACAGAGACCCCCTTAGATTTGGTGATGGGTGATGGGCAGTGATATACCACTGGAAAATTCCTGTTGTGCAAGCTGGGGACCTGATACCCCCGAAAGTGGGTTTCCTGGAGAAACACAATCTGAGACCCCGATTTTCTCAAGTCTGTCAGAAGTCTAGACCTCTTTTCTGGGATATTCAGACCCCGGACATTCATGGACGTGAAAATCAAACCTGCCATTGTCGCTGATAGGAACGAAAACCACGATCTAGGAGGGTGAAGGGAAGGGGAGTGAAGTGAGGGAGAAAGAGGTAGCGGAGAGGAGCCAAGAGGTGAGTGCTGTAAAGTACCAAAAGGCTGTGAGGTGCCCACCACTCCGTGGTGACACGGGAACAGACTATAATACACACAGGGGTGTATGTTTCCCTGACTAGGCTAATGGTACAGGCAATAAACAAATATAACAACCTGTTGCGCAATGCATGGGTTAATCCTATTTGGGGGTGGTCGGATAAAACGAATGTATGCAAATATATATAATACTTTCGGAAAGGCATCATAGGTGGAGATGCACAGCCCACTCCCGACGGCGGGACGGCACAGGACACAAACCGAACCACCAACTCAGGCCGCCCCTGGGGCGATGCTGACCCACTTCTGACCGTGGGACAGGGGTGGTGTCCCGTATCGAGGACCCCTCGTCCCAAGGCCAGAGCGCTGTGATTTTCAATATATTTTGCAGCTATAATGATTGCAACATAAGGAGTTGAACACTCCAAGGTGTATGACAAGACTTCAACTTCAAGGTAGGTGGGAGCTGAGCCAAGAACAATGGCGGGGAGATCTCACCACTGGAGTCCTGAGAGGTAATAAAAGCCAGAAAATGTTTCAGTCTACCGGACTCTTTCTACAACTGAAATGTAATTATTCGGTAGACTGATCCGTTAACTATCTGTAATCACAAAATGCAACCAGCATGCATGAATCATCTTCCACTAATATGTAATTCAGCGCTTAAGCTTATTCAAATGTTAGAATCACTCCGAAAGTGAAATTAAAGTCCTACTTATCATGAGAATTGTAGATATCAGACATATGAATTATTTTTTTGCAGGGGCTACTGTATGTTTTTTATCAGAACATTGATAGCTATTTATTGATCAGTGTAATGATTACAGTAGAAATTGTATGCTTTAAATGCAGAAAGCTAATGTTTTCAGATTTCCTATAGATCATGATTGCTTATACTTCCAGCTGCTATGTACAACATTTGGTTTATCTGGACCTTGGAGAGGAATTATCTTAATCTTACCATTCTAGAATCTCTTTGATGCTGGCATTCAATGGAATTTTTTGAGCAGTTAACCCTACAGCGGTAGAATTGCATATGGAAAATAAGCATATTTTTAACTGGGAGAACAAGACAAATGTTTTGGATGTGTTTGAGTATGAATGAGTAAGCACTTTTTCAATTTTCCATCTTACAATTTCTTAGATCTTTCTATTAAATTCAGTGAAGAAATCTTATAACATATAAGGGTTTTATTTACTAAAGGCAAATAGGCTGTTCACTTTGCAAGGGAGTTTTTCTTTAACTTAGTGAACACAGTGAAAATTCACTTTAGAAACAATACATGCAAGAAAAATGAACTGTATTTTTGCTTGCACAAGATTACAGTATTCATTTCGTTGACTAACTTTTTGGCATAGTTTTTGTCAGCTGCATGTTTTCAGTGAAGAAAACAAAATGAAAACGAAATAAAATCTACGTTAATAGGACTAGAACTATGAGGAAAATACATTGCAATGTTCTCTACTGGAGGTTTAGTTGACAAAACTAAACTAAAACTAAAACAATGCAGATGACTAAAATACGACTAAAAAACTATGACGAAAAGTTTTAGTCGACAAAATTATCATGCATGATTGGATGATTGGAAGTCAGCAGAGCTTCACCACATTCAATAAGCTAAGGGAAAATCCCCTTACAAAGTGAACAGCCTATTTGCCTTTAGTAAATCAACCCCTAAACCTTCACAGCTATAATGGCCTAGAGACAGAAAATAAAATTTAGGAGGTTATTCACTAAAGAGCCGCCGGATCCAAAAGTAGCTTCGACTGATCCTTCGGCTTGCTTCGGCCGCCTCTGCCCTTCGATTTAGTCGAACCGAAGGGCTGGTGCACGGGCTATTCACTCGGCTGAGCCATAGTGACAGGCGAAGCATGGAGAAAGGTTGGCCGAAGCCGACTGATCTCCACGCAAATGACAGCGGGGGGGAGCGAGCCGTGATCTCACGGCCCGCTCCTCCCAGTTGTAATGACGGATCAGTGTCCCCAAATGACCTGGGGACGCTGATCTGTCAATAAACATTAACAACTGGGCGGAGTCGGCGGTGACATCAATCATTGATGTTGTTATTCATTGGCCGGGACCTGCTAGAAGACTCTGGCAGGTGCCGGCCAATAGCAAACAGTTGGGCGGAGCTAACTGTCACAACTAGCTCCAAACAATTGTTTTTCTTTTGACAGCATCTGCCAGATGCTTCATTATGCGGCGGGAGTTCACAGTCAGATCGGCGTGCAGCGTTTTTTTTTAAATAATTGTTTTTATTTTTTATTGGTTTTTCTTTCAAATATTTTAATTTATTTTTTAATTTTCCTATTTTTAAAAAAAAACGTAAATAATTTTTAATTTTGTTTTCATTCTTTTCACTTATTTGCTATTCTGCTCGATACCTTGGTGGCATTTGGCTATTCACTTACTGCCATTGGGCCCCTATGAGAATAGGGGCGAACAGCAGCGAGTGAGCTGCCGGAGCTTCGCTTCAGCCGATCCAGATGTTGGATCGGCTGAGTCAAAGTCCCTCTGCACTTCAGCTCAGCTGAACATACAGAGCATGTTCGGTTGACCGAAGGCAGCCGATGTACGGCTGATTTCAGCTGATGTATGGCTGAAATCAGCCGTACTGAGCCGGAGTGAATAGCCGAACGTCGTTCAGCTCTGTTCACTTCGGCTCGGTTATTCACTCGGCTGCCTTCAAAATAAATGGAGAACAGCAAGAAGCACAGTTTCACATTGTGTGGAGAGTTACAGGTTAATGGTCTCTGGTTTTTAGCAGGACTCTATAACTATTTAATTGACTTTGAACTGAGGGTGATGGAACAGCCTATGGGTAAAACTATGTTTGCATTTACAGTATAGATGTCAACATTTAGCTCTAACAATACCTATAAAGAGGTAAGGGCAGTTGGGCATGTAGGTACCTAACCCAACCCAGTTGGCAAAATATCCTCCTTTCAATGTGAACAATTGGGCCTTATATTAACAGAAAATGGAAGCAGGATATCTCTATGTCAGATTATATCAGAAGAAAAAAGAAGGATGGAAAATCTAACCAGAATGACCAATTCTTCCCCATCTTCTTGGCTCGCAGGTGACTCCCAAATTCACCAAGGGCCCTTATATGACAAAGCTTACCCCCAGCCTCTCCTTCTGTCAAAGCCTGCTTGTTGGTCTTTCATGTTATGGCAGCTCCATTAACCAGTAGAGGGGCACATACAGTAAGTCAGTTTGTTAATGTCCTTCCCTTTACACCATTTTTTAAAGGTTTTGGATAGCGCATGAATTAGATGTTCTGTAAGGTTTTTTGTGTGTTTTTTTCCAGTTTTAACCATTCCCTACAGTATAAAAACAAGGCTTGGGTAGACATCCACTTTCAGGCCTAAAATAAAACTAACATTAAATCCACCTATGTTTTTAAAGAAAACTATGATGAGAGAAATATGGAGGCCATCTATTGTAAAACTAGTTGCCTGGCTGTCATGATATTGAAATTACTTTAGTAGTTCCTGACCTGATATAAGCATACCCGTCAAGAGTTTTACTTTACTTTGACCTCACTTGCTGCATGCTTGTTCTAATTCAGCAACATAAAATGCAGAAAGCATGGGTCAACAAGACTTCCAGGTGGCTGGCATTTCTAGAAGATGGTCAGCAATGGATGTGCCAGGTTTTCTTTTAGCACAGATTTTCCTTATTGTAAATAGTTCTCCTTCGGTCACAGTAAAATTATAAAAAGGTAAGCTGATATGAGGCTGGTTGGATTTGTGTTGACAACAAATGTTATGATTTTTAGTTAACAAGACTGTAGTTTCTAAAGTAGATTGTTCATCTTCAGGCAAGGTTCACACTTGGGCGATCCGTGACCGTGCGGCAATCGTGTAGGAAACCGCATAGATGGCCACACGGTCACAGAATTGCATACCACCACTGATCGTGCTGGAGGTGCCATTCTTTTTTAATGGCACCCCAGTTGCGCCAGTCAGATTGAGTAGTTTCCCGCCACAATGCCGCCCGTGCAATCGCGCATGATCGAGGCTGAAAAATGTGCATGTACATGAACCTTTTTTTAGCAATTGTTGCGCGAATATAACCCCATTGAAATCAATAAGGCTGCCCGGCAACTGCTCTGTGAAACCCCACACGATTGCGCAGTCCCGGGAAGCGCATTCCAGGATCGCCCAAGTCTGCACCAGCCCTCGTTCTTAGGATCATTACCCTAATCCCACAGTGGATCCTTACACTGAACATATAAAGGTGTTAAGACAAAAGATATTTTAGGTACTGGGCTATTGTTTTGAACACAGGCCATTTTATGATCTGCCTATGTGTGGTTTGACTGTGTTTAGGAATTATGTCATACTGTAAGTGCACCAGTTTCAGACCATCCTTATTCAAAAGAGGCATCTGATGCCCAATGGACAGCAGTTCGCTGACAGCCAGTACTGAGGTCTGAATGATATTAATCAGTCTGCAGTGTAGAGAAGCCCCTGCAGGGCTCAGCAGGCATGCTCCATCTAGGGTTTCAATAACAAAACCTTTTTAATGCGTCTGACTAGCCATCCCCAGCTTGAACTCGGCTCTGCCAGCCAGTGCCGAGTAACTGGATCTCAGAAGGTGCACAATACGAATACTATTTTGGGTGAGATGTTATCACATTAGGGCTGGCCTGCTGCACGTGGTCACATAGTGTTTAATCCAAGGTGGCCCAAGATACTGTCTTTATTCTTATTACAGTGTACAAGGAACTATGGTAAATGCAGTACAAACTGATAGGTGGGTAGAATAAAGGATAGATAAGATGATGGATAGAAAGATAGATAGATAGATAGATAGATAGATAGATAGATAGATAGATAGATAGATAGATAGATAGATAGATAGATAGATTTGACTGAGATTGTAGGCTCACTCATTAATGCTGCAGGGATACTTTATTCCGATCTGCTAATGACGGATGAGATCCGTGCATCATAAACATGTAATGCAAGCATGTACTTAACACAGAGCCACAGACAAAAACACTGTACAACGGATGAAGCAGCATATTTCAGAAGCAAAAGAGCAAGAAGCAAATAAAGTGCTTTGATTAATCTTTAATAATTTTTCCTAGTTACTTAGGCTTAGAAACCAGTCAATAAATATAAACAATAAATATCAGTATCCTAAATAACCTATTGTACTATTTCCTAATAAATAAAAAAACTGACTTTTCTTATTTAAATATTGTCCGGATACGTCCCGGCTGCAGCCCGTCTCTGTGCTATCGGCATATAAATATATAGCAATAGCCCGCTATTTGAGTTTTGGGTCACTGGAGGACATTTACTAATGTGACCCTAAAGAACTACGGCCAAAAAAGGCTTGGCCATAGTTTTCTTTTAAGGGCAACATTGAAACACAGTATAACACAGTATTTCTCCTTTCTGCAAACTTATCAGCCAATAGTTCAGAATTCAGCCCAAATGTGAATCTCATGGATCTGCCATGAACTCGAACCTCTTCTTTAATGAGTACATTTACCAGTAGTGGTATACATGCCACTTTATAGAAAACAAATAGGAGCATACAGTTCTGTTACACGTTAGTAAAGATAGCCTACACCTAAATCGTAAATTGAACTAGATACAACAAGATGATATCACAACTACTCACCTTCACCGGAGGATTGCATTCACATACCGTAGTGGATCACTCACCAGATCAACTGGTCCCACAGCAACACAGAGGTCAATTCGTGCTTGTGTGGATTACACCCGGGGATAAGGAATCTCCGGCGCCTCTGTACCCACTGCAGGTAAAGGCATACTGTTCTACCTCTCTTGTCACCACTATCACTGTAGTTCATCCTATATCCAATTCAATTTATGATTTAAAGTGGACTATTGCCCCCTTTCACTAAAAATCACATCAGCATGCAGCTCTGCATGCTGATATAAAATCATCTTACATTCATCAGTTAAACAAACATATTTTGCTTTTACTTAGGGGTCTATTCACAAAGCTGCCGAGGGCAGCCGAGTGAATGACCGATCAGAAGTGAAGTGAGCCGAACACTGTTCGGCTATTCACTTCAGGCTGGTACGGCTGATTTCAGCCGTACATCGGCTGAAATCCGCCGTACATCCGCTTGCTTCGTGTGGCTTCGGATCAGCCGAACATGCTTAGTTACATCTTCATAGAGAACATAACATAGGCCTTTCTCTGATCTAAGGTTTCCTCAAAGAGCCATGCCAATACAAGTTCAACTTTCTTTACCTCGGCTAGTCAGCTAACCAGGAGAGCACTGGAAAAAGACTTTACAGAGCTCCCTCTGTTCACAACCTAACACAGAGAGCAGCTTCCAAAATCACTTCCAGCTCAATGATACAAAGTAATATGCTTAGTACAGCTGTGCCAATAACTTTCTTGTAGTACCCAATAGAAAACACATTGACCAGAAGGATGTGATCGTTTAAACATCAAAATGAGACAGAAGAGGATCCTCGTTCAAAGAGTGTTATTAAAACCAACACATCAAAAAACATAAAGCAGCATAAAAAGCAAAATGTACATACAGAATGCCAGTAGGTGGATGCTAAAGTTTTCTGTTCTCTCGCTTCAGCAGGCCTGACCTGTGTTGTTTTTAATAAAACCCATTGCATAAAGATCCTCTTCTGTTTTTCCTTTGGCTTCCTTGGTGGGAGACCTCATGAAATTGGAAGCATATGTTTCTCTTGAAGTTTGGGTGTGCATACCACTTTAGATGGACTTTAGGTGTGGTAAGCCAGATGAGCAGTGCTGCTGGAGAGGAAGGCCCAGTGTTCTGGAGTTTGAAAGGCTGCTCTCACAAGCATTTTTAAGTGTTGATTAATTTAAGACTTATTAATTTATACTAACTGTAAGCCAGTCACATCATTCTGGTTAGTATGTTTTCTATTGGGCACTACAAGGAGGTTATAGATGTGAGTGAACTAGTCATATTACTGGAAAAAGACCGCTAGGTGGTTAAGAGGTCACCAAACACATCACTGTTTAACAGGTAGCCCCCTCATCAGTCAACATAATGTAATAAACCCGGTCCTATGGAAACAAGTCTGGGCACCAACTCTAAGTACCTAAAACACCTCCCGCTTTCCCCAACTCCTGCTTCCATATGCGGGCTAGGTTCCACCTGCTGAGCCAACTGCTACATAAGTTGGATTGCTATAATTATTTCTATATGTAGACTTCATTACACAATGCAATGCTATTACTGTATATGGTTTTACAATTAAACTACTAAATAAAATGTTTAGCTTGGGTTAAAGTGTATTCTCACTTTTGATGTCAAATTTAGGAAAACCTAAATATGTTTCTTATATGTTTCTATTCACACAGCGTAGTGAAAAATAACTTATAAAAAAAACCTTTTAAACGTTTTGTTAAATCAGGCAAGATGGCTGATTCCAGGTTTTTCTTAGCCCTTTCACGGTGGTCTGCCCCAATGGAAGGTCTTGGGACTATAATTTGAGGATTATGTTTATCTGATAAGCTTTATTAACATACAATGCACAAGCCACCTCTGAATGGACGAGACCCCTCACACTCAACAGCCCCTCCTAACATTTAAAAGAAATAGAAGCACAAAGAAATATTAACCGTTACTACCATAACCCAAGTAAAAACAATTTACACTGCAAGAAGCATTTATTTTTTAGCTTATGTAATGTGAATGGAAACAAGTAACAAATATACTGTATAATAGGTGTTATCCCAATTTGGCTGCGAAAGTGAAAATACACTTTAAGGTTAACGTCAAGCTTGCCCCCAATATTCTCTCTGAATACCAACAACACTTCATACCCTTTTAGAGAGAAATCATTATTTGACAGCATAGAACTGTTAGTAGGCAAATTGCTACCTGCAGAAGACACGTATAGTGGATGTTTGAAAAGTGTATGTGGGCTAAGACATCTTTAAGACTTCTTTAAAGGGAATGTATAGTAAATGTGAACTAATTTCTATATTTATTCAAGACTTAAAAAATAATTAATAACTATTACACATATTTTTCATTTTAATATCGGTTAAATTTGAAATCTTGAATATTAATATTTTGTTTTCCCCTTTTGAGCCAGGAAGTGGAGCTTTTCACATTTCCCAGGTTCTCCCTTTGATGTAAAAATCCTGTTGTGTACAGAACTCAATAGTTCAAGAAGAAATGTATACACATGTGACATCTGTTATCCTTTTCCTGAAACCATATTTTTCTGTGAATCCTTTACACTAGTACTAGTAATATTCAGGAAGAACAATAAAAAAGACCCAATACAATTATAGTTTCCTGTAAAACTTTGTAACAGCTCCGAAAATTGAATATTCTTGTTGTTTGTTTATGATTGCTTGGTGTATACTATTGAAAACAGTTCAGAGAATCCTGGAGTAAAAATGTTGCCTATGTTCAGTTGGTTAAACCTTTTATATGAATTTTGATTAATAAATAGGCCAGTCTGTTTGTGGAAATTATTTTATAATAATTATATATGTAAAAATATTCTGCATAAATCTCGAAATAATCCTAAATGTTATTGTATTGCAACAAAACAATCACAAATATTTTCACATTTTATTTTTATATATCATACAATTATCATACAATCTTTCAGAAGGTTGCTGTAGGACTCATAAGCAGAAATAACTAGAACATAGTTTAAGCATAAACTTAATGCACGGCTGAACACTCCTTGCTCAGCAGCTCCTATGGAATGAATGACCCCTTGTTTTCAGGAATACTTTTCAAACAGAAAGAAACAAGATCTATTCCATAGATCCAAATGAAACTTCTTGAAAATGTATTTTCTCCTCAGCTTGACCGCACGGTGGTATTTGATCTCTTGCATTGTTGTGACGCAGCTTTTGTGCCCGCACCACAGTCTGGGGTGAACGGTACTTCAGCTTGTCAATCTCTCCTGTGAGAAGAAAATCATGGAGGCCTCGGCCCAGCCAAAAGAGTCCCTTAGTGAGATTACTTGCCTTATACTGGCAGATAGGGCTTATCCTAGTTAACATTATGATATGCTTCATCTATGTTTTCTAAATGTGTCAAGACATTTACAGGAGATCACTTCAAGCATCATTCCTTTCAAATATAGTTGGAGCTACAGTATCAGTTTTTATGTTTATTTGTAGCTATTTTTTTTTATTATTGCAGGTCCAACCATTTTGAGTACATATACTCTACAGATGCATCTGATTAGCCATCAAAAGCCGAATCTTTCTATCCATTATTGCATTCTGTTATTTGTAGTAGAAAATTAATAAGATTGAGCAATTTCACATTCAATATCCACTTAACTAACCCTAATTTCTGTTTTTATGTTTTGTTAAATTTAGCTGACTTTTGACAGTACTTTTGCCTTTGAGTATGATTTATAGCTCAACTCTGGGCTGGAATCAAAGTTACCCTGGATCCTTCTCCACACTGCAAGGGTAACTACTGCTAATGTTTTCTAGGGGATAATCATTTTTTTATAATAATGATATAATTTAATATATATATATATGCATACAGTATATATATATATATATAGTCCCACTGGCAGCCGCCACACTCTATTTGTATGGTATATGCCTGGGTGCTCATCCACCAAGATATCCATACAAAGCCAAAGTAGATATAGAGGCACTAAAGGGTCTTGAAGCAGAGATTATTCAAAGCATCAGCATTTTATTGTCCAATTAGTGCTTCTATACCTTTCTTTGAATTTATATACTTCTTTGGAGTTCTATACTTCTTTTCTTTTCTACTTGGTACCTCGGAGGTACCGAGCAGAATAGCCGAACTGAATGCCGCTCGCTTTGGCCTGTGAGAATAGGGGTGAACGGCAGTGAGTGAGCTGCGGGAGCCGATCCAGCTGTTGGATCGGCTGAGTCGAACTCCTTCTGCGCTTCGACCGAAGGCAGCCGATGTACAGCTGATTTTAGCCGATGTACGGCTGAAATCAGCCGTTCAAGACTGAAGTGAATAGCCGAACAGCGTTTGGCTCACTTCACTTTGGCCGTGTTGTTCACTCGGCTTCCTTCTTTGTGAATAACCCCCCTGGGGTTTCTATATTACAACGGAAATTAAATAAAAAATGAAATAAATCTGTAATTTCACTAAATGGTTATCCGAGCACATTGTGATTAAATTCCCTGGCCCCTAAGTCACTAATTTGTCATATAGTGATATAGGGAGCTGGTGGATGGAACCATTATGTGCAGAGGTGGACTAAGCAACAAACACACCCAGAAGTGTGTCAGATGTGAAGATTCCTTCATTGGTTGTAACTCCCAGACACAGTGAAGATTCCAGAAATGTGTGGCAGGATGGGTGAGTATTTAGAACAATCTTCTATTGCAAGAAACGTTTTGTTACTTTTTTTAAGAAAAAAGAATCACCGTGCGCTGAGATTCTTGCTAACAATTAGCATAATTTTTACACACTACAGTACTGTATATTAGTCTGTGTAAAACACAAGAATTTGAGACCCTGAAAAAATGCCTACTTTAATATATTTTAACTTCAGCTGTTCTATTCCTTTTTTGACTCAAGAAATGTATCCTTGCTCTTGTCTTTTGACAACAGCATTAGGAGGACCCAAGTGGGCAGTTTGACCCATGTTAATGTCTAACATTTGGCTGCATAGACAACAGACTTTTGTAACCTGACAATGCTGTTTAGAAAACATAAGGAGGGTTATCAAGATAGCTCTGCAACATGTGAGCCAAATTTATCAGCTTAATAATATGAATGTAGATTCCATACAACACAATGGTTCTATGTCATGACTGCCAAAAGTTTTGCAGCCTTTTATGAGTCTCTTTCTTAAACCTTACATTATTTTGAAAGTCATCCAAACAAAACCAATTTTGGTAATTCTGGAAAATGTCAGTATTTTTCTCTCTTATTTTTATCTGGGAGCTGTGAAGAGAGAAGCTAAGCATAATTTGCTTTACCCTGAGAGACAAGAAAATGGTGGTTAGCAGAGCTGAATGTACAAATCTTTATAAAATGTTCAAGAGAAAGCTAACCCTTTATTATTCCACAGGAATGACATTTGTGTATTGACAGGCGTGTTCTAAGGTGGACCTCTGTTCTAAAAATGCTTTAACTAATGTTAACCACCTAAATCAACACCTTGATCATTTCATTAGCTGAAGCTAATTTGCATTCAAGGAAGTCTCTATTAACCTTCTCTCCTGTTCCCTTAAAGTGTAACTTTATTTTTTAGTTCTCGATAGAAAGGGAAAGAAATGTTATCAGGTTTTACCGATGTATGTGGGCCTGTTAGGTTGATTGTTAGGGGGATTTTTCCTAATGTCCAGTTCTGATTACAACACTGTATCAGGACAGGAAGTAAGAAGACATCTCCAAGAAAGACACAGCAATAAAACACTCTTCTTTAGCAGAACCTCCATCTGCTTTTCATTGCTGTGCTCGCATTGGAGATTTTCCATCAGTTACTGTCCTTTTTAACTGGCACACCACTGCTTCCAGTTTACAGAATGTCATAGAGCCTTGATCATCTGATGCATCCTTTAGGTTTTAGGCTGGCCATACACCTATCAATTTTTTTCGTTCCACCCGCGGGCTGAACAAAAGAATTGACCCGATTCCTCCATCAACACGAACAGCTTGTCGAACCAGGAATCCTGCTGTTTACATTCTATTCTGAAAGGTGCCGCTGGCACCTATCAGAATACCCGATCATTGGGCTGATTGAGGAATGCCGCTTGAAAGGGAGCCGACAGCCCCACACACTGTGCGAATATTGGCACCTTAAGGTTATTTTAAATAGGTGAGTTAACAGACTAGAGCCATGTATGCAATGTAACTACTTATAGTATATACAATAAATCAGCTTTCCAATGAATGCAGCATTATTATCATTTAAAAGAAACCTGTGCTAAAAAAAAGGATATAGGCTTTCACTGGGGTTGATTTACTAAAGGCAGATAGGCTGTTCACTTTGCAAGGGACTTTTCCCTTAGATTAGTGAATTTTAATGGATATTATTTTGTCACATTCACTAGGCTAATAGAATATTCCCTTGCAAAGTGAACAGCCTGTTTCCCTTTAGTAAATGAATGCCAATGACTTGAAACAAGCAGGCATATAAGGAGTTCTTACTTCTCCACAAATCCACTTTCTGTATGCTCGTTCTGGGATGGTTTATTATGCTGCAAAATACTTTATTGCCAACAGGTAGTTAATCATTCAGTTGCAAGCAGGATTTGGCTGCCAATGAGGCCAAATGAGACAGCCACCTCAGGTGGTACACATGGAAGCACAGTGGGGTGTTTCACTGGGGCTGAAGTATTCATACTGGACATTTTATCTTCAGTGCAGCTCAGTAATGCTAAGCCTCATAAATTCAAAACCTCAGCATTATTGAGCTTTCTGCCTGGCCACTGCGCCTGTTACACAGGCAGGCATGGAGGCCGAGTCAGCCAGCTCAGCGTCACTGAGCACAGCCCTACTGGCCAAAGAATTATACTCAGTGACACTAAATCTGCATGTTTAACAGGCTCCATGTTGCTGAACTGACTGCCTGTGTGTGTGCATGCACACAAACACAGACAGCGCTACTGCTGCCCAAAGCGGTCATCTTTTCTACGGGTTGGAACGGGGGTAAATTGGGGAGGCAGCAAAAATGGGCACCCCGAGCGACATGGGCCACCAGCAAGGCACTGCTGGCAATATACAGTATATATACTGTAAATATACCTATATGGTTTACCCCTGCTTATGAAGTCACATAGCTAGTGCAACCACTGCTTCTTACCATGTCATAGAGCAGGCCTGGTTAAAAAAATCACCTGACTCCATTAACCAAAAGAAGATTTTCTTCTATGTGACCTCCATGATAAAACAGTGATAGGGATAAGCACAGTCGTAGCAAGGTTTCCAGTCACTGCAAATAATCATAAAAAGGGTCGGCATGGGCAACCAAATATTCCGAGTTTTTTGTTTAGGAATATCAACCATTATAGATATTAGTCCAAACAAAAAGCACTACAGGTATAAAGTGCCTGCACATAGCTATAACAAACTATAAAGTGGTACCTCATAAGTTGACAAACACTCCTCTAATGCCTTGCTTGTACGGCCGAATTCACAGCCATTCTGACAAGCAAAGCTTTGATACTTGATATTATTTCAGAGCTCACTTCTGCATTCCTCCAAACGACATGCTTATTGGCCTCTTACAATAATGTGTAGCCTCACTGGTCAAAAGAATTATATAGAGGGCAGGAAGTGTCAGATTGGCCTAGCATCAAACATAAAAACAAGGTATTACAGTCTTCTGCAGGCATATGCAGATACCTTAAAGGACTGCAGCTGCAATGGTTTGAGGTATTACAGATTCTCTTTAATACTTCTACTCCTATGTAATAGGTATGAGCAAAATTTAGTTTTTTGTTTCACTAAACATTTGGCATAAACATTGGGTGAAATTTCACAATTTTTGGAAATGTTCTCAGTGGCTTTTAATGGGCAATAGACATTAAATGGCTCCTAAACATTAGAGAAGCAATTTGCAACAATCCTGGATCTGGACCAACTATCCTGCATCAGAGATAAGCTATTTTCAACTATCCCGGACCTGTTATCTCTATGGGTTGAACTCAATGGACTTGTGTCATTTTTCAACCTATGTAACTATGTATTTTGGCCGAAAAACAGCATCTAATTCGTCAAGTTATTTAAATTTTTCTTTCACACAAAAAAAAAAAAAACAGACAGCAAAAGAGCAAAATAAAAAAAAACAGTACACAAACAACAAATAAATACAGCCAAAATGATAGAATCTGCCCACACACCAATCATGTCACTGTTAATAAAAGCTTTATTGAGACTCGACAAGTGAAATACAGTTCCTTACATACCATACAGGCTCTATGCCTGTTTTGGGTGAAATGGGTCTGAGTGGTGCGGACTGTGGGCCACACTTTATGGCAGTTGTTGAGTCTCAATAAAGCTTTTACTAACAGTGACATCATTGGTGTGCTGCCAGATTCTCTTATTTGGTTGTGGCACATTTGAGTTGAGACACTCTCCCCTGGCCAGCACCCGAGTGTCCCTGTCTGCAGCTGTGATAGAGTAGTGTTCAGCTACAAGTTCAATATAAAAAATGAAATACACACACAGTCACACACAAAACCTCCACACACAAATAAATGAAACTAATTCAACTATTTCAACTACTCCAAAAAACAAATGTGTTTTTTTAAAGCAAATTTTGCCTAATCAGCTCAAGTGAGAGAAAGTGAAAGTTTCCACTTTTCCACTTCCACGTAAATTTTACAGATAACAAAAAAGATCATTTCACAGTAAAATCATTGTTGCTGAAATCACTTTGCTTACCCCTACTATTTAATATTTACCTGCTCTGCCATTACAAACTCTTGAGAAGTTACTGATTATATTAGAATTCTTCCTTATCAATTTATTTTTATTTCCCAGTAAATTACAAAAATGTAGCACTGTTTTATGACCATACACAAAATAGTTAATATAAAAAATGAAGCTGTATACCCAGATTTGTAGCATGAGCAGTTTATATTGCACGATGTACAATGGAATCTGATACTGAATCCTCTTTCTGTTCCACACATTTTTACCTCTTCCACCATGTGCTGAGAAGATAAGCTGTTTGCAGGTCAGTTCTCTAGTTAAGTCTGTCATCAGGTGCTAATTTATGCGCTGGCTGATCTACTACCCCCCTTATCTGAACATTTGGGCCAGGTGTCACCTGGAATCCAGCCACCTCTTCAGGAATAAAATAATGATATGCCCTCCATTCATAGAGCTACAGAGCTTGGCCAGTTCAGGTCTTCAAAATGT
Source organism: Nanorana parkeri (assembly GCF_000935625.1). Lineage (NCBI taxonomy): Eukaryota > Metazoa > Chordata > Amphibia > Anura > Dicroglossidae > Nanorana > Nanorana parkeri. The sequence goes on along the minus strand of NW_017306646.1, from coordinate 426,469 downwards.
TTTTTAACCCTTTCTTTTATGTGCACTGTTAAAAAAAAAAGAAACAATTAGAACAAGCTGTAGACATATGCCTCGGCTCGGCTGAGCCGCGCTGAAAGCTGAAGCTGGCCGAGTGGCCGGCCGACAGCCTGCTTCTGACAGCTGGGCGGAGCCAGCCGTGATCTTACGGCTGGCTCCGGTCACTTGCAAAGAGATCAGCATCCCTGGTTACCAGCTAACCAGTGACACTGATCTCCAGACAGTAAACTCTCCCGGGCGCTCCAGGAGTCTCCCGCTCCCGGCCGCCAAGGAGAGAAACACTGCTTTTTCTTTCTTTTTTTATTCTAACATGGAGCCGTGTCAGAATAGAAAAAAAAATTAAATTTTGGTCATAGGAATGCATTGCTAGATTCCTATTGGCTATTTGAATTTGCAATAGCCAATAGTAAACTAGCATTGCACCCGCCCTCTGCTGCAGTTCTCCATCAGGTCCCCACTACTGATTGACAGCAGCAGAGGGCGGGTACAATAGCTAGTTTGCTATTGGCTATTAAAAATTGAAATAGCCAATAGGAATCTAGCAATGCATTCCTATGGCCAAAATTTATTTTTCTATTATGACACGGCTTAGTGTCAGAATAAAGAAAAAAAAGAAAAAGCAGTGTTTCTCTCCTTGGCGGCCGGGAGCGGGAGACTCCCGGAGCGCCCGGGAGAGTTTTTTTTTTTATGGCAGCAGAACTGCCGGCCAATAGAAAACTGTTGGGCGGAGCTAGCTGTCACTGCTAGCTCCGCCCAATAGTTTTATATTTATTTTTTTCTACTTTTTAAACAATTTTTTTGTTCTGCTCGGTACCACAGAGGGACCGAGCAGAACAGCCGAGCCGAATGCCGCTCAGCGGAATTCGGCTATTCACTCACTGGTGTTCGGCATCTATAAGAATAGACCGAGTAGCCTGCCCGGAGGTTTGGGTTAGCCGATCCAGATGTTGGATCGGCTGAGTCGAACTCCTTCTGCGCTTCCGCATGTTCGGCCGACCCGAAGCCACCCGATGTACGTCTGATTTCAGCCGTACCAGTCTGAGGTGAATAGCCGAACATCGTTCGGCTCACTTCGCTTTAGGTCGGTCATTCACTCGGCTGCCTACGGCAGCTTAGTGAATAGGCCCCTTAGTGAAATAGCAGCCAGTGGGGGCAATCTAAGAAATGAGAGGGGAGGTATTGAGGTCAGAGTGGGTATGCCTATTGAATAATATGGGCAGGAAGAAGGATGTAAATATTGTTTATTATGTTACGGATTATGTAATGAGATAGAGGTGGGCCCAGGGGGATACTCTTACCATAATACTAATGCCCAAAAAGTATGTCCTGACATTGATTGGGTTGTTGTGAGTTGCTGAAGGAATAAAATCTTTGAAAACTCTTAAAGTGACTGGTGTCCAACTTTACATTTACATACCTCAAACGGCTAAGGACTCCCTGAGATTAAATGTCAGCCCACCTTGCCTCTAAAGTCCCGCACATGCTCCTCAGGGGGGTCAGGGGGTGCTACATATATATTGTATGGTAAATTTTTTGCATTAACCCTTTCTTTGCAAATCTTTACATAACTGATAAATGAAATAAACTGATAACTGAAACCGTAGTTAATCTGAAATATTCAGTTTATTAACAAATCACTGGTGCACAATTACTGAAAAAACGATGCTGTAGTCTGCCCTGAGACTCAATTATTACTGCTTTGGTTGATGCCATCTTGCACAGATGGCTTTGCTGCTGACTTTTTACAAAAAGTCTACATTTGCATATCAGTAGCAGTACTGTTTAGTCTCTTTATGATGCACACTTCAGGGAAAAGGAGTGCATCTGAAAGAGCTAATGTACTAATGTCAGGCTTTTATTTACGGTCCTATCTTGGCAGATTGACCTTCCCTATCTATCCCGATGTCTATTGTCATTGGAACTGAAAGTAAGGAAACATTTAACATTTTGAATTGACAAAAATAGGGGTCTATTCCATCTTATGCTATTCAAAACTTAAAAAATATAAAGTTTTGGCTTTACACACACTTTAATGACTATATACATGTGTAGATATAGTCCTTATGGTTGAATTTTACAGTCAGTCCATTTAGTTTCTAGTGTTGGACCAAATTCAGCCCAATTAGCTGCATCAGATCTGAACTAAATATATACCAAAGCTGATGAATGCAAACTTAGTCCTATATAACGTGCTATGACGTATATTTCTCTAAACATAGTAAATCTGTAATGTGCTTAAAGCCCAAATTTACAATACTATTGGTAAAGACATGAAGCCAGGATTCTAGATTTATCTAGGAATTTTTGAGACAGTTTAATCACAGGTAGAAGAATACCTAACAGCTTCTGGGCCCTACAGTAAAATCTGAAACAAATCACCTAATCAAATCTAAAACACTTTCTTGGCCCTCATGCTCCTCAGGCTTAGGCTCATCATGTTTACATTTCTTGCATTGTGTTCCAGTACATCTAGTTCTTCAAACAGCAGACTACAAAAAAATGGGGTTGTGAACGAAAGGGAAACACTGTCTTTTTTCTGTAGAATGCAATGAAGGTACACTGTGGGTAAATTAGAGGAAGTATCTACTTTGGGTTGACCTCTAGGCCTCATGGGTTCCTTTCTGTGCACTCTGCCAAGGTTAGTAGGTAAAGGCAGGGGTGTTGCTATCATTCTGAAAGATTTGGGGCACCCTGGAGCACATTGGGGATATTAGTTTTGTTGTGCACTTCACAGTGGGAGGCGTTTCAAAGTGGGTAATTAAACAGAACCTTTGTCTATATGCATCTGTACTTATTTTGTACTATGTTTAATTTTGTACTATGTTATTTTTTTAAACTACTCTAAAGAAATACTTTAAGGGGGCGTGGCTTACCTATGGCGGCGGCTGGACGTGTTTAACTGAAGCTCCCGCTCCATCCCCGAGTTGCTCGTGACACAAGGACACTTCGCCGGACTCCCTTGCTATCCTCATGGGGGGGAAAAGAGGCCAAAAGTCGGCCTCAGCCAAGAGACCGAATGCGGGCTCTCTCAAGCGCCTATGGGCGGCGGAATCCCCGACGGATGATCGCGGGGCCCTGCACGCGCCTCCAACCCTCTCGCCAGCGCGGCCTACGAAGGCCTCTACTCGCCATCAACAGCCCGAGCGGGATGATACTTCGGCCCAGTCGGAGGCCGAGGGCTCGGATGACGGCTCTGAACTGTCGATGCGCACCTTGGCACGATCCATGCCGACCAAGCGGGAGCTGAAGGCGATGTTTCTCCACCTGGAGACCGCTATTAAATCGGACCTGACGGCGCTTAGGTCCGAACTCTCGCACACGCTACATCGCGTGGAGGCCGCGGAAGACCGCCTAGATGATCACGCAAAAGCGATCCGAGAGCTCCAGAATCAGGGTAAGCTATCCTGGCTCCACACCCGCCAAGCGCTGTACAAGATCGAAAACCAGGAGAACAGAAACCGCAGGAACAACCTGCGTCTCCAAGGTCTGCCTGAAGCCACAGGTGACGCGGACCTCGCGGACACGGTCAGGGGCATCCTCAATTCCATACTGGGTCGTCCCCCTACCTCTACTCTCCTGTTTGATCGGGCGCACAGGGCCTTGCGGCCCAGAGCACTGGCGGGTGAATTACCCCGCGACGTCATAGTGCGGCTCCACTACTACGCGGAT
>NW_017306646.1:400917-417870 GCF_000935625.1 Nanorana parkeri | reverse complement strand
TATTCACCATATCAGTGGTGAGCAGCTTACGAGAGATCCTTTGGTGGTTTTGTTTCACCTTACCACTGATTCTCTGCGAACCTACTGGAAATCCATCCCCCTGTTATTGTATTGTGTTTTTTGTATATTACCTGAAAAATCCAATAAACCGAAATAATTAAAAAAAAAAAAGAAATACTTTAAGAAAACCAGCAACTGTTGACAAAATTACCGCTACGCCATGCAACAAACAACATACAACGTGGTGTATAGAGTACAGGAGTAAGGACTATGTAATGCACAACAAAGCATATACTGTAGAGTGCAGCAGTCAAGACTATGCAATATCCAACACAGTGTGTAGAGTTCAAGGAGACTATGTAGTGAATTGCACTATTCAGAAATATAAAACATACATAATATCATACAGAGTGCCGTGATAAAGACTATTAGGGTTATTCACAAAAGGGTGAAGAGTTTGGAGTAGGCAGGAGAAGTGAACAATCTAGGACAACATAGCTGAACTGCAAAGTGAGCTAAATTGGCGAATTTTTCGAAATCAGCTATTTTGGCCTAGCTTGTTCACTTCTCCTGCCTTCTCCTAACTCTTCACCTTTTTGTGAAAAACCCTGTTTGTATTGTAAACAGTGTGGTGGTCAGGACGATGTTGTTACGTGCAATATAGCATAAGGAGTGCAGCAGCCAAGACTATGTAGTGTACAGCATTTACCAATCAGGACTGTGTATTGTGTAATATAGTGTATAAAGTGGAACAGTCAGAGAACAGGGCTCAAGGCTATGTAATAAATGCCTGAATGGCACAGCTTGCCGAGTGCAGTGGTCAGAAGTAAATACAGAGCACAACAAAGAACCACCGATCCAAATACCCCAGAAGAATGTCTGATGCAAAATGGTCTTTGGCAGTAGTTGGGAATGAGATAGCTTTTACAATTTATATCTTAATTTTACTCACCACCCTTGCTGTTGGTCAGGGTGGTGTGCCCTCTTATAATATAAAAGTGCTCCGACTGTCAACTGAAATAGTTAGGATGCAGTTTGAGAAGAACAGCCTACCCGTTTGAAATTTAAAAAAAAACCATTAAAAACTGCATCAAGTAGTCTGCACCATGCATTCACTAGATATTTGTAGTATTCATGAAAAATTCAATTAATACTAGCATAGGAATGACTCGGGTATAACCCCTCAAATGAGGCCCAGTTAGTAACCACAACCACTATTATACGGGCTACCAAGTCCAAGTCTCTCAAACCACAAAGGCAAGTTGTTTAAATCCAGGCAAGAGATCTGGCGCAGGTGCCCCCCGAGGGTAAGATTTACTAACACCACTGGGTGAAGGTAAAATAATTAGATATATAGGCAGTCATTTGAATGGGTTTCATTAAAACAATACAACCACTTAAAGGAAACTTGTCAGTACAATACTCTTGATAACGCAATACTTACTTTGTACGGCAGGCACCTCCAAGTGCTGTATGTCTGCTTCACTATTCACTATTCTTCTAGAATACCCCAAACAGGAACTAAGCTACTATGATCAAAGGTTCTACTCTCTAATGTTATCCTCCTATGGTTCACTGTTGGTCATTAAAGCTGCCCATCACACCGATAGTCCAGTAATGTAGAAACTGGTGGGGGTGTGGGCCACAGCCCAAGACTACAGGAGCTGGATGCTATTTGGATAACAGAGACCGTAGGGCCTCAGGACTACCAGGACACTCAAGAGGATTGAAATCTCTCATGCCACATGGAAGTGAGTAAGCCTTTAACTCAGCCATAAATATGATTTGAGTATGTGTAAATTAAGGTGATCCTGGACTTCAGGAATTTTTTTTTATTTACAAGCCATATGCATTACCTGGACAATGAACAGACAGTGTTCTGGGCTATAATATGATTATTGGATAATTTCCTCTCCTGCTGTGTGGATTAAGATACTCTGTGATTATCTGTGGTTTATAAATTCTTCAGCTCATGTTATGGAAAAGAGCTTGTTTTGTCTACTATGCATATTATAAATTCTTTGCTGGCATGGCTTTGGAGCCTTTTATGGGATTTGTATCTTGTACTATGCGTTATTGCTGTTCGGGTCTGTGTGTGGATCTAACCAATCAGAATATATATTTGTGTCAGACAGTGCAGTTGGGTAGTAAAAGCTGGATTCTGACCAGTCGGTGTTAATTACCGGTCAGTGCACATTTCACCCTAACAACAAACTTCTCTTGTTTGCTCACTTTTGGTCTGGCAAATATACCACTCAGAGTAATTTGTTATATCTGCTCAGTAGGTGCAAAAAATATATTTTGATTCTGACAGAAGTTCAGAGCTATTTTGCACACTCTGCAACATCATCTTAAACGATGTTGTGAGGAAGTGTGATAGAACTATAGATCACCTACCTCTAGTTTATGGAAAAAAGTAGAGGGGGGTAATCTGTTCTTCTAACAAACTTCCTGCCCTAGATTGACAATGCTGCTCTTCCATAAATACAGTACTGCACAGTACACACTCCTTCCTAGAGCAGGAAGTATGTTACTGCCATGATAGATACAGCTGACTTTAGATACATGAGGAGAGGAAAGCGCAGGTGGTCGGTCAGCTTTCGGCCTCCTCTCTCAGCAGAGAGCAGTGACTGTCAGTCTGCAGGGATTTACCACCCCCCTCTCCAGTGCTCATTGGAGGGATAGACAGGGAAAGGGGCAGGCACAGCTGGTTCTGGCTCTAGAGAGGCAGAGCCAACTGTCAATTAGGCAGCCGAGTGGATCCCAACAATATTGTCTGTATCCTTCCCAGCTGTAGTGTGGATCTGCACTGTCAGCAGATAGTGGGAATTAGCTTTCAGTTAGCATATCCTGCTTACTTCTGTATTTGCACAGTCTTTTATTACAAAGTTCCCTGCAGGCACAACACAAAACAGTTTATTTACTCTCCTTTGGCATCTTCGGCAATCTTGATTGGCCAGCCCAGGATGATATAATTGCCACATATAAGAAGCCTTTTTGCTAGTATTTTTTTTAGGTAATACTCTGCTTTAAGTACTGAGCAGGTAGACTGTGCTCTCCCTATAGGTCTTATTGCTTAAAGCTGAAGTTTAATCTGCTTATATTTTTCCTTCCCAGGAAACCCCCTCCCCATGCTAATACAATTTTTAAATACAACCTTTACGTTTTTATTACATACCTTATTTTAAACCCAGTGATGTCATCAGCTATATGATGGTGAACGTCCTGTCAATCTAAATTGCTGCGGCTTCTAGTGCACATTGGGAAAAGCTCACAGTGTGCAGTGAAAGCAGTGTAATTTTAGTAATGGAGAAGAGTCTGCATAACTGTACAAAACTGAAGGTAAGGCCAAAGTTCTGCATTCATTTTAGCTGACATGAACCCTTAATAAAAACACTGGTAAGATGTTGTATTTTTTTTTCATCTATTTCAATAATAACATTAAACCAAGAACAATCAATGGGCAAAAAATGCTTGACATAATCTTCTCCCCTTTCTAACATGACAGTAAAAAGAAAAAAAGCTATGTTTTACATAAATAAATGCACAGCTGTGCAACATTAAATACCGCCCAACGCTCATTGGGTTGTATGATCAGTGTCATAGATAATGCAGCTAATACACTGAATTCATCAGTCTATATCCTTCCAGTGCATGACTGGTGGTACAAGAACTTAAAACTAATTGGATTTTCTAGTTAAAGTCTCATGTAGTGCCTTCACGTATGCCCATGGGCCAGGGAGTCATGTGTACATGTCTGTTTGGAATAATCTGCTTTATGGCATTTTCCATGGCATATCAAGTCATTTCACAATATTTCATGAAGCACACAGTTAATTAGGGTAACTAGTCCGTCGGATTTCACTTTCTTATCAGACAAGTCGCTTCTTGAAATGAAGGCTCAGGGTGTATAGATCAGGTCCCAGCTCAGAAGGAGTTTTGTAGCAAATCCTCATGATATCCAGTGATGTTTTCATTGTGTAATAGAATGATAATACCATTCCAGTAGAAGATGATTTCATTTTCCCGGATGGATCTCTGAAACGTATATCATATTTCAGGAAGTGAAATAGGAGCTTTGCATGGAGTACAGACGATCAATGGGATTTCCCACTCTGGAATGCAGAGAACCTACTTCTGGTGCTGCTAAGAGACATTCACCCAGGTTGAGAGAAGCATCATCGCTATCCATATCATGAAACAGGGTCTCTCCACCTGAAAAGATAAAATGTAACTGTTGTCAGTTACTTAGAAAGAAAAAACTGAACAGTGTTGTCTAATGCACTGAAGTTAATGTGGACCTTTACCCAAAAGAAACAGCTGAACCTTTGTTTGTGTCCTAGCAACCAATTACAGGTCCAGCCGTGAGCTATCTAGCAACCAATGATGCTGTGCAGGTTGCACAGGGTTATTGGTACTGGGACACAGACGGCCTGGGTTCAGTTCACTTGGATGTTCACTGAAGCAGGATTTCTGGCAGGTTCGGCGAATATCCTTGTGAACTAAGCTCTGCATGCTGATCCCTGTGAAAGCTACATCACCAGTACCTTCCAGGGAGGTCTCATTTATAAATTGTGAGCTTTCTTCAGATCTCCAGGGTAAGGGCTTTTGGCTTTTTTTTTTCACAGATGAAATACAGCTCATGAACAAGATCTGATGCAGACATCACTGGTGGTCCGGTACAGAAGACAAGGAAAAAAAGCCGACCACTGATTATGTTTTTTTTCTAAATGGCAACGCGGTATGCGAAGGGAGTGTGGACAACAAATAAAGAAAGAAACCTTTTACTATAAGGGAATCTACTTTTTTAATTAAAGAGATTTGATTAGGTTGGCAGTTTGTTAGCGTGGAGTGTCTGCTTTAATGGTACACCGTGACAAATAAGAATAAATCGCAATATTGACCTGTTTGGGTATACAGGTCAACTGTGTGTTTAGCTGTTTACCAAATGTTCTACTTACATGAACTCCCCATAATATCCTTTAAAATATATACCACCCTTTTTATTCCAGTTGTAACTAAGATACAAAGAAGGATAAATGTTTTCGAGTATTCTATGTTAAACAACAATGTCCTTGATGCTTTATCGCCACAATGTTAGAGCTCAAAGAAGCCTGGCAAAGAAATCTCTTTTTACTCCCATTGCAGCCAAAACAGACCTTTCAACATTACCAGACTCTTGGGCTGATTTTCAAATGGAGTTTAGAAACTTTGCACAAAGGGGAGAAAAAGGTACTGGGCAGTTTTTTTTTCACCCTAATGCAGAGAATGCATTAAGGTAAAAAACACCCAGCCCTTAATACTTTAAGTATCTGATTATATGAGCCCTTACCCAAACAACATTAATTTGGCCTACTCTAAATATGTCATATCTTCCTGTGGAGAATTCCCAAGGTCAGGTGACACCTGAAGTTGGTGGAGAATTCCTATATGGGCCTCCTCCTGCCACCCCTTTCCATATGCAGAAGAGAAGAAGAATATATCAATTAGAAATATATTGGAAGATTCTGGTGAATGTATGTCAACTGATTTCAGTCAGAACACATGGACCATACCAAAATAAAAGACATAAATAATGTAAAAGGTTTATATAGGAAGGAAACAGAAGCAGAATATTACCATAAGGGTGCATGTGGTCCCCTGGCATCTGTGGTGGTGTGAGTCCTTGCTGGAATGGGTCTGAGCTGTACATGTTCTGCTCCACAGATAGTAGTTGTTGTTGAGGAAGAGATGTGAACACATTCATGATCCCTTCAATACTGGAGTTACTTGAACTGTGTGTTTGAGCTGCAGAATAGTCAGATATTAAGAAATAATTGTTATTTTATTTCATACATTTACTAAATGTGAACAGAATAGAAAAACTCCAAACTCCAGAATTGAATCTGGTTCCAAAGTACAAGAGCTAGCAAATTCAATGTTGATTCCTAAAATAATACCAGCCAGGAGAGAAACACATGGACTGACATTCAATTTAAACATTTTAGATTCCCGACTGTGTCCTGCTTCAAGACCAATGAAGCACAGACCTTAACCATGTAACATATAAAAGTAAGGAACATGGCATTTGTTCCAGAGTTAGTGACTCAAAGTATTGAAGCCAAAGCTAAAATTTGTATGTAAACCCTGACCACAAACTTCTCGTGTTTGATCCTTTTTGGTCTGTTAAATATACGATTCATTGAGTTTTGTTATATATGTTTTATAAATGCAAAAAATATGGTAGATCTTGTCAGAAATACAGAGTTTCTAAATTCCTGCAGAGAGCTGAAATTGTTATATTGAAATTTCAAACATTGTTATTGGCCCTACCTGATAACTCTTGTGGACTGCAGGACACTTTCCCCCTCATGTTATGGAGATGAGGAGAGGTGTTCTGTAATCCTAAGACACTTTTTGTTCTAGGGTGACAATGCTCCTCCTCTATTGACACAGTACGGTGAGCGAGTGTTCTCACCCTACGACAGAAAGTGTGTTACTGATAGGATCACAAGGTGAAAAGCGTGAAAAAAGGAAATGAATGCAGCCACCACACCTAAGGACTGGTGAGCTACAACATTTCACGTTTTTGTTCTTAAATGTATATACATTTTAAGCATGACAATCAAGAAATGAGCAATTTAAGAAGTACAGGTCAGTAATGACTTACATATTTCTTCTGTGACTGGTTTCCTTTAACAAAGTAGTAATTTAAGCATTGGCATAACCTACTAAATCTATGATAAAAAAAACTCCAAAGATATTGCAATTCCCACCATGTATGGTCTGTAAAGCTATATTGCTATAATTGGGGCATTGGTCCTATTACAAATCATGCCATAGTAATTAGGATAAGCTTGTCATAATGGAGATGTGATCATATAATTGCACTCAGCATTGTAAATTCATCAAAGTAGCTGGACCTGGTCTTTATACCACTCATGTTCTTTGAGACTGCAAGGTGAACTTTTATTGACATATTGCAATGTTTTAATTTTTCAACAATAAAGCACTGTATTTCAACTTTATATTCAATCTGTATCAATCATTTCATATTACTGAGATTATTAATATGATATGTCTTAGCTTTTTAGCTGTGAAAGGAGGGTTGCCGGTGTTCAGAATATCCATCCTTCAAAAATAAGCCTCTTAAAAATGTTAAGAAAATTTATAAAATTGCACTCTCTTGCAGCAACATTTTTTTTTCTGGTCAGCATTATTAATAGAACAAATACATATAACATATAATCTTAATAAACTGTATTTAAACATTTTAAATATTAAAGTATATACAGTTTATATGTAATGCATGGAAATGTATGTACATACCATACTTTTGTAACCCCCTAGCCAAAATCCTATGCTTGCCCTTTGTATCTGTGTTCACCTGACTAAACCGATTTGTAAGTTATCTAATATTCATACAATTGAAAACTTAGCAATATAATTGTGATAGGAAACCCCTCTACCTAATATTTCCGGTAGAAGTTAGGACAAATTTTCAGCAGCAGGAAAGTCTAGAGGGGGCAGTCCCTGACTCATTAGAGCATAGATTGCCGGGAAGAATTGTTACCATACCTGCTGGTATCCGTGATGGGTTTTGCTGATCTTGCTGCTGTTGCTGTTGCTGTTGTCTCCTTGCCAACTTCTTCATCTAAGTAAAGCACACAAGTAAGATTCTAGAAAATGAGTTTGCCTGCATGCTATTCTAGTAATTCCATCAGGTAATGTAAGCGTATAAATATCTAGTCCGGGAACTGCATTGTGTACTCTTTACACAACTTCAGCAAGAGGAATTATTTGTATTTGCATCAGAATAATAAAGATGATATAAGTATTGAATATGCAATCTCCACACTTCTTTCAAAAAGTTATGACAGTGATATTACAATGAGTATTAATGGGCAAATCCGCACAGGTTCGACTTCCCAAGGGTTCAGGCGAATCTTGTTTGGAATTGAAGTTTATTTGGGGGGAATCTTGTTAAATGATGGTAATTTTTAGTGCTTATAGACAAACTACTGTAAAAAAAAAAAAAAGGAATGGTAAGCTATACACTGTCATTGGGTACATGTGCTAATGCAAAAACATGTTTAAAAAATACTGTATAGTGGGGAGAGGGTCTTTTTATGCTGTTTTGAGGGCAACCTTAAAATATATAAATACTTTAAATAACATGCTTGGGGGGATGTCTTACTGTTGTACATGGTGTTATGGAACAGTACAAATCTCATGGACAGTCTCAGTGATAGCTTACCCTACTCTACTAAAGGGAAATATTTTTATTTCAGTCTGTATTGAAGTTGGAGAGGTCTGGAAAATGTCACCAGGACAGGAAGTGAGGGGAAATCTCTCTAAGCCTTCTTTCACACCTCAGACGTCTTCCATTCCAATCAGCGGTGGATCCCTCCATGGATCTCCTGATCCTGGAATGGATGTCTCCATTGTCCAGCCGCCCATGGACTAACATTGGGTTTCTGATCAGATCAGCCTGAAATACTGACAGGCGTACCTGATCGGAATGCCAGTGTGAAAGGGATCTAAAGGAACCCTGGACAGCAGATAACATTTACAACAAAAATGGATTATAGTAACTCAACGTTCATGACTGTGGGCTTACATGACTGGGTTTATTGCCCACTAGGGTTGCTTTATGTATATACAGTATATATAGTCTGTACTTTCTGGGCCCTAGGGTTTATGGACACGTCTGTTTAACTATGGTAGAAACATTAGGCCGTTAGTTCCTTGGGGTTAAAGCAGGTGTTAATGGTCTGATGTTGTCTATAAAGCACTACTGAATAAGGAGTACTATATAAATGTAAACTATGTATATATTTGATACTCTAGACCAGCCTTTTTTTCATTGAAGGTTCTGTGGAACCCTTGGGTTCCTACAGAGGTTGTTGTTGTTCAATTTCGCCCTCTCAAATAATTAACTTTGGACACTAGTGAGCTTAGCTATCTGTAATCAGGGGCGGCCCTCCCACTAAAAAGGACATTCTTCCCAATGACTTCTATGCTAATGTAGATACAGCTGTAGATACAGTAATTAGTAGTAGGGATTCCCAGAAACAGGAACACTATTTCAAAGGCTCCTCAATGTTAAAAAGTATGGGAAAGGCTGCTTTAGACCGAATGCTGCAGCCCTTCCATCTTTTCTGGATTCTATTACAAAATTGTAATACCATCAAATTAATTTGCAATACTGAACATTCTAACATATGACATTCATTATGAAGGCCTACTTAGCTTCTCACCTTTGCTCGTTGATTTTGGAACCACACTTGTACCACACGAACACTAAGGCCAGTTTCTGCCGCAAGTGTCTCTCTCACCTGCACCAAGGAAAACATTAGACCATTTTGTCATCTTTCAGATTTAGGCTATACAGATAATATGGCAGTCAGGCAAGTAGTATAAATAGTAATAGTAGAAATAGTATTTTTTGAAAATGCTAGCTTTAAACATGCATAAGTCTGTAGCCTCAGGGGTACAATATGTATTCGCCATAGAAAATGGCAGTTAAACTTTTTTTTTCTGCAGACCATTAGCAAGGGGTGCCTACTGTACTTGGAGGTCACACACATACACCTCAATGGTGTATTACTACAAGTATGTTATTTTAATTATGGGGTCAGCAAAACCAATAATTCAGTTTCAGTATGAATTTTATCATACTTTTTTTTATATCAGTGATGAGATCCCTATACCTGACATCCACAGGTAGTTCTACCTGACAGAGTTATTACAAGAGGGTGCATGAGTCTCCAAAAGAAATGAGCCCAGTGACTGATTCAGCCAACCACCTTTCACCCATAATTTAAATTAGTAAATCAGGTTCATTTTTTTGGTTGTAGATTATGTCCCACCTAGGTAAGGTTTTTTTTTCTTAAACCCCAAACGAATTATTTGTATGGAGCTTTCCATTAAACATTATTCGCCAATCACTTCATAGTGAAAATGAAAAAAAAATATTTCTATTTCTGAAAGTTACAATAATTGTCACACAAGCTTTTGTATTTTTCATGAATTTGATGCATTGTCAAGGTTCATTCAGACTTGTGCACTCTATGCAGGAAACCTGTGCCCAGATCATGCACACTAAAGTATTGACATATTCGGAGAAAGCAGGAAAAGCAGGTCTTCTTAATCTCTGTATTTATAAGCACTGTGGAGAACTTAAATTTTCACACCATATTTATTGGGATGTGCTTGAACTCCTTGCCCAATACAGTTCTAATGCATAGCAAGGTAAATTGTACAGGTGCATTTTTTGGTTCATCAACCTGCGTTTTTAATCCCAGAGACCAAGCAGTTCATGAAAAATGCATGTAACATGTATTTTTGTATATCTTAACGCATGACAACTAGACCCCACCCCCTTCACTGGCCAAACAGAAAAAAAGCATAACACATTAAAATGCATGAAAGAGCACTAAAATTCGTATCAATAATACCCACACAAAACTGCAGGAAAATGCAGACACTAAGGTGTAAACCTAACCTTAATGTCCATTTTCTGGGCACAGGTGAACTTTACCTGTAAAATTGCACCTAAAAAGCAGTCTTTTGGAATGAGGAAGTGGTTTCTAGCAGATGGGTGAGCTAGCATGCTACCAAAGAACCCAAAAAAACCCAGTTTTGATCAAAAAACAGGTTGTACCTAGTTTTTTTTTTTTTTTACGGTTGGTAAAATGAAAAGCTGATCGATAAACCATGCCTGCTTATCCAAGCTTATGGTAAAACACAACCACAAAGTGCTCAATTTGAGGGTAGGCCAATTTGAGGGGTGGGTCCATTCATACCACTTTGTTGCACCACGTAATGCAACAGACCACCCTGGTGTGAACAGTTTCTTGCTACCTCTAGTGGACTCCAGGTACCCCAGTTCAACACTGTAATTATACTCAAGTCAATATGTGTCATTATGGTCAAGCTATCAGCATAGGAATGTGTGGCTCACTGTCATACCAGGTTTAAAGGGGTTACTAAGCACAAAGTATCAGCTCACCTTTCTGCATGGTTTGGACGAGACCTCAAATGAAGCTTTAAAGGCCCTTCGCTGTTGTGTTGTCAGAATGGTTCTAGGTCTTTTAGGCCTTTTCGGATCTTTGCTGTCTTCTCCTCCTTTGCTGTCTTCAAATTTGCCACCGTCTTCATCATCTTCACTTTTACCTGAGGGGAAGTGAAAGGATATTGCAAACTTAAAAGAGCTGCATGCAAGTTTAAACAGAAACGGTTGTATGTAAATGTTATACAGAACCAGTGCCTTTAGATTAGCTTTAGTAGCAGAAAGTCAGAGCTGGTAGTTTTTGCCACAGGGCTTTCGGCTTACGGAATTCTGCCCTACACTATCCCTATACTAACCTTCCTGTCCTGTAGTCCTAACACTAATGGTCATTCTATGCCTCTCTATAACACTAATGATAACAATCTCTTATACAAACATAACCATTTATTTGCATACACAACTCTCCTGCATGGGGATCCTCTGTACTGAAAACCAACTTTTCTACACAAAAGACACAGATAACCAGATTAAACCTTTCATTCTGCAACTGTTGACTGCGAAGCAACTCAAAATTGGCCTTTGTGAAGGGTATGTGATATGTATATTTTATGTGCAATTAAAGCCTAATTTTAGTTTTGGGTAGAGAAGGCATCAGTTCCAACCCCTGTTTTGTTTTGTTTTTTTAGCTTTCGGTGTCCTATGAAAGGGTATTTCCCATCACTTCCTGCCCTGCAGAGGTACAGGAAGTTAGAGAAAATCTCTCCAAAGAGAGCAAGAAACCCTTTTAATCAGTTGTTGACAAAACAGGTTTTGCCATTAGAAAATGTTCCCTATGTTCCTGTTTTGGTGACAAATGTAAAATGTCCATCACCTTCTATCCTGGTAACAACAGTTACCAGGTCAAAAAGGACAAGCGAACCCTCAGCAGAGGTACAGATAACAATAAAAAGCTGAAAGTGAATTTCAACACATTCCCTCTAGATACAAAATAACAAAGTTTTGGTGCCAATAATTAGAATCTTTGAAAAAATGACAATTGCAACCACTTGTATTCTTTCAGACAATCTGAAAAGTAACACATGTCCATAGTTTTTCTTTCAGAAACTTTTATAAATGAGGCCAGATACTTTTCCTGCCTTGAATTCTTTTTTTTTTAATAACGTTTCATGTGATATTAACAAATACTCCTGCTCATACCCTGTATCTGATCATAGAGCTATGGAGATACAGATCAGTATGTTTCTTGCTTTACAGACCACTGAGGCCTCTCTTTCCCACATTTGAGCATTACAGAGAAGTTGTACAGCCCAATATCATGAGACAAGAGGATGCAATTCTATCCAACAGTATTAGAGAAGAATCATCCAAGACTCTAACCACACTGGATTTTATATTTATTGTTTTAACATACATTTTATTTATATCTGGTATTTATATAAACAATCAATTTACACAGCACTGCACATTCACATCAGCCCCTGCCTTCAAGGAGCTTACAATCTAAGGTCCCTATCTCACATACACATAGGGTCCATTTAGACAGGAGCCAACTGACCTACTAGCTAGCTAGCTACTACACCAATTTTGTGGGCATTTTGAGAGCTAAGGGTGCACCAGCTGTTTGTGTAGGATTTAGTGTTTTGCCTGTATATCAGTTTTCAGATGGACCTATAAGCAGTCTATTGAAGTCCAGATAGAGCACACACAGTACTGTGCCTTGCCAGGTAGGAAGTAGATATGTAGACAAAGCCAGAGCACTACAAGGGCTCTGCCACCCTGGAGCAATGAAACTTCTTTTCCAAAGTCTGTACTTTTTATAACTAAATTGGTGGGAAGGGTGAGAGGCCTTTGGGGTAAAAAGAGTTATGTCAGTTCCACCAGTCCCACTTCAATATTGAATATTTTTTATTTAAAGCTAGACATTTCGTTATTGTGTTGTTTAAATACTTCTTTCAAACATAATTCTTCAGAGACTGATTTAAAATGTGAGGCTTATCTGTAAAACTAATGAATATTTTAGTTCTTAAACTACCTGTAATGGAACATAAATTATTAATAACACTTTTTCTAGAGTACCATTACAGCCAATTTGGAAAGGAAATGATCGTGGAATTAAGAGCAAATTTATAAGTCCAGAGGACTTGATTTAGAGCAAAGTATGGTACCGTAAATATCTTCTTAATTAATAACCAATTAGCAGGAAATAATCAGCACGGGGTTTCCTTATTATAATCTGATTTATATATTTCTTAAAGGGAGACTGGCAGTACAAAATCATCCTATTGCCAATTCTAGGGTAGACCCATAATTCTGCAACATGCTACACAGGGGTTCACTGCTAGAGAACTAGCACAGTGTTCAGGAATTAGCCTGTTGAAACCTGTAGCTGTGGCTGCAGACCTTGGATGTGGCTGGCAAAAGGCTTTTTCCTTAACGGAAAAAAAAAATTTTTTTTGCAAAAAAATTATATAGCATATCAAATTACTAGGGATGTTCAGATACCAAGTACCGTACTCAGTACAAGTACAAGTACATGCACAGATACTTTTCCAGCTCCAAGTCTAGACTAGAGAAAAATTCAAAAGTTAGAAGGCAGCTGCCATTTTTAGGAGCATACAGAGCTCCTGGGATTTGTGAATCCTTGTTTTAATGTATGTTTAAAAAAAATAAAAATATTAGGGATGTTCAGCTACCAGTTAAGATACCTGGCATTTTCACGAGAACTACTAAGGTTGCAGCGTTTGCAGCTGGGACTTGGTTCTTGCGCTCCATCACTGTCCTGAAATCATTAGTCTGTATTGTTTTAGAAAAACTGTCACATGACAATAAACAAAAATGTATCAGTACTTGTATCTGTGAGTACTTGGACAAGTGTCAGTACTTGTACTTTGAAAAAATGGTATCGGTGCATCACTTATATATATTTATAGAAAAAAATCCATACATTAAAACAGGGATTCACAAATCACAGAGCTCCGTATGCTCCTTAAAAATGACAGCTAACTTTTGAATTTTTCTCTAGTCTAGTCTTGGAGCTGTAAAAGTTTCTGCGCGTGTACTTGTATTTGCTACGAGTACTGTACTTGGTATCTGAACATCCCTAATAAATATATAAAAGGGATGCACCGATACCATTTTTTCAAGTGACTGTTTTTCTAAAACAATATAGATTAATGATTTTGGGACAGTGGTGGAATGCCAGAGCCCGGTCCCAGCTGTAACTTCTGCAACCTTGGTAGTTCTTGTGAAAATGCCAAGTATCTGCCCTTGATACATGCTACTGTATTCTCTGTATATGATTTTGTGTTCCCATGTTGAGTACGTCTATGCTGGTCATGTACAATTTACTGCAGGTGTCAATGTTGGTTGTTTTAAAAAATGTAAAAGCCAATAAAAAACTATCTGATTTAAAAAAAAAGAAAATGCCAAGTATCGGTACTGGTATCTGAACATCCCTAAAAATGACTATACAAACCATTTTATAAATTATTGTTAATACACAGTTGTGGCACTGTCCTATTGAGTGCAATAGTCGTGTTTGACAAGTGGCACCACCTGTCAAATACAAAATGCTGTTTATGTATTCTGTATACACAAGCCTGGGCAGCCGCTATCTTGGCTTTTAGGGGGGCAGTTGTGGGGATGGGGTCGGTAAAAACAGGCAGTAGATCTGCATTTTTTAGTTTCAGCTGCCTGTCTGAACAGCAATTTTTTTAAAGAGTAGGGAATACTTAGAACCTCAGTCAAAGTTTTTATTGCTGTCTGCCAAGAATTCCCTTATTTCTTGTCCCAGTGGCATTAGTTTTTTGTGTGCAGGATTTAGGAGGAAACCTCCTCAACAGAGACACAAACCACAAAAAAATAGCACTTCCTCACTTTTTTCAACACTTAAATATATTTGCCTGGCGATTCACTTTAATTTGAGCTCTGTGAAGTCCACTGCGGCCAGATTCCAGTTGATCTGGAATAAACTTGATACAGCACACAGTTCCAAGTTTCATGGCTTTATTGAATATACAAACAGTTGACATCATATAACTGCTAATGCGTTCCAGCCACTCAGGGCCTTAATCACGAGCTGGTGCATATTCAAAAAATCAAAGGAGCTGTGTAACGCATAAAATTTATTTAAGTCCTCTGGTTGGAGGCAAACAGGAGCCTTACTAAGCACCAGTATTCCCTTAAAATCTTGTTGTGGGTAGAGGTTGAAGAGGTACAGTTTTTTTTATTGTCACTCCTCATATGTGCGGTGTGCGTGTCTATTTCCTGAAGTCTTTGACATGGTACTTTGCTTTGACTCTGCTCGATGTATCAACAGTCAGTTTCAACCTTCCAAAGCAGGAATAAATCGGATTAGCAGATGTGATGTAGTGACTCTGAACTAACAATGAATACATATGATTCTCCATATGTAGAAGACAGCAAGGAACCTAAGTAGATGAATTTGGGAATTTCTAAACAAGGAGATTCCAAATCGCCAGACTACAAAGCCAGTTATACAGTAGAAACCTTTCTTTCGTGACAGCCAATTTCAAGAGACCCTGTCACCAGACCATTTATTTTAACAACAATCTTTCCATAAGATTATATGTGCATTAGAGATGCACCGAAATGACATTTTTAGACCAAAACAATAATGGAAAATACAAAAAATTGTCAGGCCAAAACCGAAAATGATTTTTTTAATCAACCTATTAAAAAAATTAAAATTATTTTTCACTATTTTATTTTTTGTTCATTTATTTATTTTTTTACTTTACTGCCGAGGGCTCTGAGGAAATTTTAGGGGTTAAAAATAGAAAAATAAATTGAGGACACAGTCCTTAATCCCTTTTTCTGCAGCCCCTGTTATGAATGAACAGGAAGCCTCTATACTGAGTGTTCCTGTCCATTCATAAATTGTGTAGATAGTGTAAGTTATTATGTCCACAATCATGAATGGACATGAAGTGATGTAGAGCAATAGTAAGCATATTATGTCCTCAGTTATTCATAAACACCCAGCGATCAGCTGATTGCTGAGTGCTTGTAACTGCTCTCAATCCTAACTTGCCTGTCATAGGAGGCTGAGCCCGGTAGTGTGGGAGGAGAGATCAGCCTTCTGATAGCTCACTGCTCTGGCTCTCCATTCGGACTCTCTGCCTGTCACAGGAGCCAAGCGGGGCATATGGGAGGAGAGCTCGGCCTCCAGTGACAGCTGTCTCAGCCCCTCGGATCCCCGCTGCCTCTGCTGACATAGGCGGGGGAGAGCATTGAAGGGGAGACAGATCGATGCCCAATGGGGAGGAGAGAAGCAGTCAGGATACACTGAATTTTCCGCTGTTTTTTTTTTTTGCCCAATGTACAAATTTCGGACAAAATGTTTCAGTGGTCAAAATTTCGGCGCATTTAACATATTTATACTTGCAAACTCACATTGTGTACACATTCAAAAGCCCGGAGACTACTGCCATCTTGGATGTAATTTCAGCAGCCCCAGCAAACTGTTGCATGACAGACAGGGAAGGGTGGAGGAGCTTGGGCAGCACAGACAGTAATTAGACACTCTCAGAAGAGGAGAGGGCTATGATGTGAAGGAAGAAGGGGGCTGTGCTACAGAATTGAACCTTCCTGGAATAGTCACATTTTTCAGCAAGCTTAAAGGCACACTGCTATTAAAAACAATTCATCACAATAATTAATGGAAAGTATTTAAAATACTTGATTTTTCTGTGCTTTTGCCTGCAATTTTGAAGTTGATGACAGGTTCTCTTTAAGAAACCATCTATCTTCCTGTGGTTTGAAGTTACTTTGTAACACAAGTGGTATTAAAAAAAGTAAATATAGAAAGCAAAGGAGCTAATTCAATAAAGGTGAAGAAAAGAAGTTGCTGTCCAAGATGACCAATTAGAATTTATGTTTATTCTTGCCATAAAATGAAATTGGAAAAAAATGGCAACACCTACAGTTCTGTGTTATTT
>NW_017306646.1:319726-400903 GCF_000935625.1 Nanorana parkeri | reverse complement strand
TTTTGTGTTTTTTCCCCCCCCCCCCCAGTTTTAATCCATCAGCCTCATAAGGTCTGAGGAAATTAGTAGTGCAGTAAATCATGTGAGATTGAATTAAGTATTCAATGTGTTAAATCTTTTTTTGTTATGAAGGTTCATATATACTTATTTTAAAGGCAAAATAAAATATATTTTTCCTGGGTGATCTATTGGATATTCTATTCTTTATGTGCAGTTATTTCACTGTATCTACACACTGTAGGTCTCTCTATCAAATGACCAACCAAGCAGTAAGACTGGGAAAGAGCAAACATGAGCCCACTGGGAGCTCTCCACACTATGACACCCTAATATCGCACAGCTTGTCACCACCTGCCAGAAAAGATCATATTCAAGTTAAACAATAGTAAAGAGCCCTTAAAACCAATGCAAATTCAACAAGGGGAGACTTTTTAATTACTGAGAAATCTGCAGTTTTAAATGTCTTAGACACTAGAAGGGATACTTAATTAAGCCTTAACCCTCTTCTCTTAGTCCTGCCTGAGAAGCTGCAACCATATTGAGCTTGGTGACCTTTACAGGAGCTGGTCTTGGATAGCTCTAGACAATTGTAAGGTCCATATAGTACAAAAGATGTTTATTATCAGTATGTGATGAAGATGAAGAATAGGGGACATTCTGAATAATGAAGCCGCACTTATCAATCTCTTTCTTTCCTTTTAAATCACTGGCTCTGTTGGTTCGGGGGAATTAAAAGAAGAGGCAGAGTTAGGGCACTTAATTGGAAATGTAGATGGTTTTTGAGTTGGTTCTGTTTACATAGGATTGAGTGCTTGAGTTGACAGAGGCTGTAATTGAAGTGTGAGCTTTGGAGATTAGCTCTAGCATATGGGATCTGTGGCTCTGCTCTCCTCCTTTCTACATTTTCCAATAAAATTGGGTTTAACTTATGCTTCCCCTCTCTCACCCTCTTGTCTACAGAGAGCTCTTTCAAAGTTAGACATCAGAAGGATACAGAAGGCGATACAAAGCAAGAAAGACCAATCACAGGGAATGAACATGACAGTGGAAAGCCAAATATGAAACGGAGTGTGCAGAAAACTGTTCAATTAGAAAATTGTAATATATATAGTAAATTCATTGTGTTGTAAAAGAATCATCTTTACGTAGTGCATGTGAGGTTAGCTTTTAAAGTGTTATAAAAAATGCACAGTTCATATAACATTAATTAGCTTTGAATTGCGTTGAATTTTCCTTCTTGCATTTACCTTTACCTCGAGAACAAAAGTGATGGGAAAAGTTACCCAACAGTGAAACTAGTGATCATGAAAATTGGCAGAGGTTTTAACACCCTCCCCGATTTAGCTAAAATTTAAAAAAAAAGTATTTTCTGGAGTTTCACTTAAAGTTTAACTTTGTTTGAGATATACCTGAGTCAGAGGCTGCCGGGCTCACCAGGCTGAGAAGATCCCGCTCTCTCTCATAGTCACTCTTGCAGAGAAGTTGTCCATCTTTCAACACAAACTCATCACCTTTCTGAAGCTGCCTCTCGCATACACAGCAGCAGAAGCACGAGAGATGATAAACGCTCTTTTGTGCCCTCATGACAAACTCACTGGGAGTGATGGTTTCTAGGCAGGACCCGCATTTCACTGCAAAGAGTCTGCAAGGAAAAAAGAGAAGAACTGATAACATACACATTAGGTTTATTTGTGTTAACACTTATGTAGAGGTAAAGCTGCTGACAAATATAATCAGGTGCATTTCTAGTTTTTTTTTTTACATTCTACATTTCCTTGAAGCACATTACTATGATCTGATTCTTCAGCTGGACCAATGATGTGGCCAGTGAAAAGCTTTGTTCGGTTGAAGACAACACATGCTGTTGAGGTTACCATTAGTCCATCAGTTTACCAATGCAGTTGAGAAAGTATAAAAACTGTAGCATCTTGAACGGTAGCTTACCTAGCCATTCATTAAGTAATAGTTACCTGATGCCAATATAAAGGCTTGATTACACTAAATGTGATTCAGAAAGCTTTGCTGGGCATTATAACACGGGGTAAAGTGAAACGAAAAGTCCTAGGTGATGGTTCTGTACACACCAGTACACGTGTTATCTATTTTAATTTGGGTATTTTGCTGTGGTCCCGATTGTGGTGATATAGATTTTGTATGGGTTACCCAGAACAACCCAGAATATCACATAGTTAACCTACTTTTAAAAAAAAACCAGTTCAGAAAAACCTATCTCTTTTTAAAATGGTCTTAAAGTTAGGTGGGTTGCCCAATGCAAAGAAATCATATCACTTGTTAGACTGCTAAGGTCTGAAATGTCCTAAAGAGATCCAGTCAAGCATGGGCATTTGTAAACTTCTAAATATCCACATTTATAGGGTTATTCAAAAAAGGGTGAAGAGTTTGGAGAAGGCAGGAGAAGTGAACAATCTAGGACAATATAGCTGAACTGGAAAGTCAGCTGAATTGGAGAATTTTTCTAAATCAGCTATTTTGTCCTAAATTGTTCACTTCTCCAGCCTTCTACAAACTCTTCACTCTTTTGTGAGTAACCCTATTACATTTTATATCTTGCAACTAGGGTTGAATTTACCCTTAGGCACAGTAGGCATATGGCTATAGGCATCGCAGGAAAAGAGGCAGCTTTTTCCTCTACAGTCATTAACCACACATTTTTTTCCCCACCATCAGCAGAACTACCAGTCATCATGTATTTACTAAAATACAATATTCTAGGCTAGGCAATGACCTGTAAAGCAGAAATAATGTTCTGTGTAAAGCAAGTTAATCCTAGCAGAGGGGAGTTCCTTTGGTCCGATTGTGTGCTGACTGGATCTGGTGATAGAAATCAGGCCCTGCCTGCAACTTTTACTCTCAGGGACTACTTTTTATTAGTTACTTGTATTCTCTTCCTGTCAGGGCAAAAGTGTCAGGCTAAGTGCCAGGTTTTAAAGCCACTGCCTGAGCTCCGTGCTGACAGCAGACACTCTCTCCAGGTTGCTTCAGGCTGTAAATTAAGAAAGCCTTTATTTTACTTTTATGTAATCCTGACAGTACCTTTGTTATATGACAACATTATAAATGTCTGTTATCAGCACTGACCTCACGCAGGGGATAGGGTAGCCTGTGTAGGTCTTCCAGCCTGAAACTCAGCCTGACACTTATACTAAGACAGGTAGAGAGCCATCCATAACCTTTAAAGCTGCAATAATATATTCACAAGAGTGAAAATGCATACTATGTCCCTTTGGTTCAACTGGTTCTCTTAAAGAAAAAGTAAAGGTTTAAAAAACAAAAAAAACTGCCGATTGGCAGAGACTGTGTTCTTTCTACCTTTCAGCAATTTTCTTTTTCTCTAAGTCGGCATGCTTGGGAGTTATAGTAAGTAACTACTGTGCGCATGCTTGGGAGTTATATCATCAGGGCCCGGTCAATCAAGCGGCTGAACGCTTGAACCCGGAAGATCAGGGAGCAAATGGAAGTGCTGCTGAAGGAAAAGTGCAGTTCTGTAGGGGATCGTTTTAGCAGGTAAATCTGCCATAATGTGTTAATATGCTGTGCATGCTAGCACATTATGGCTAAAAGCTCCATTGGGGCCCTGGCTATTTGGATATTGGAATATACACTATGCTGATGTTTGGTGTAAGTAGATGCACAATAATGTTTTAGGATAATCATTTTATCAATAATGTACCATGTCCAGATACACAGTTATAAATGTTTAAATGCTGAGCTGGTCTATAAGCTTTAAAAGGTAATAAAACCTAATTTGGCCCAGCGAAATTTAACAACTCTGCTAGTCTTAGCTGGCAGGGGAAATGTTCTGTTGATTAACCCTATTTTGAAGCACTAGAGCAAAATTGTTATGTTTTTGGGCACCTGTCACTAGTATAGCCATTATTCAACCTGTCCCAGGAAACAGAAGATCTGTAATTCATCGTTGGTGATGTATAGGTATTCTATTGTTTCTTTTGATTTTGCAAGTGTTTTACAAATGTAAAGTATGCCATTTGCATTACTTTGTATTTTATTTTGTAAAATCCTAAAGGTTACCTCAGGCCTTAATTAAAAAATGAATTTTGAGATGCAAGCAGAAAGAACAGCCTAAATCCAGTACTTTGTTTTCTTGTCCAGGATTGCTATCATGTATAAATCCTCCTCACTGCTTTTTTCGGTAATCTGTTGATCCTAGAATGTACCGGCTTGTGATGCTGGAACACCCCCAGTGCTGCTTCTCACATAGAGATATTATTGTGTGAAAATGTCAATCCCAAGATGTTTCTCACAGGTGTCAATTAAATTCAAACCCACCTAGAACACTTGAATGTGATTGGTGATGAAGGAAGCAGAGAGAAAGAGGGGATACACAGGCTTTAGGACGTATACTCCTCCTGCTCTAATCTTGATCCTGTGAGATGGTCTGTGTGCTGTTGCTGTGGTGTATTACAGAGAACTCAAATTAAAGAGGAACTTTATGCCTCACCATTAAAAAAAAAATGTATTCCCCTTTTACCTAATCCTGGGTTGTCCTCTATTCACATACTCACCCACCAGGGAATCCAGTCTTGTCCTGCTATGAGCCACATTTTACACTGGGTCCCATGCCACCATCTTCTTACCCGATGTAATCGGGAGCAAGTTGTCTCTCCTGGGTTCATGTAGCCAGTCCCCTGATGAAGCTACGCTAGACCTGCCCTCATTCTCCATCTGCTGTATGGAAGCCAATGCCTCATGGGACATGTGACATATATATCCCAGGAGGCACCAGGAGGGGAGCATGTCATTCTTGTCTAAGCGAGAATAGAAAGTGGGGGCAGGCCGGAATGTGAAGAATAAAAAACAAAGGGGGTAAGCACAAAAAAATTTAGGATTTTCATGTCAGGGGCAAGGGTTTAAGGGGAACACATTTTTTTAGAGTGAAGGTCCACTTTAAGGCAAATTGACTGAACTATCTGATTTAGGCACAGCTACAATGTGTAGGAATGTGTTAATAGCTGGTTATTAACTCAATGATTACCTTGCTTATTTTCTAGAATTGCAGTTTAATACATTTTCTTTGATGCTTAAAACATGTGCCCATTTGACAATATCTCTTATTTGAATACGTTTTAACCCTTTGAATGTTGGAGTGCCTGTTATTAACTCTGTGCTGGAGAGAAGGGTGCTGCTAGTACAAAGCTGTCGCAGTAGGCTATCATAAGTAAGTTTTATGTTGTTATTGTATTCTGGATTGTAACTCCTGCAAAAGGTGAGGGAGAGAATAGGCATTCAAAGTTTTTGAAGGCTGGACAAACCCTGGGCACAAGGCCACAATGGAGACGGGTAAAATCCTTTGGCAACCAAAAACACACAGGTGTTATTAGGCTTAGGCACCCTGTTCCTGAGTCACCAACATCGCCATTGCTGGGGTTATAGTGTTGGATAGCTAACTTCCAGTGGCAGAAGATAGTGGTAATAATTAATGACAAAGGTCCCACTCACAGACCTATTTCTCAGAATGACAA
This sequence comes from Nanorana parkeri, assembly GCF_000935625.1. Taxonomy (NCBI): domain Eukaryota; kingdom Metazoa; phylum Chordata; class Amphibia; order Anura; family Dicroglossidae; genus Nanorana; species Nanorana parkeri. The sequence goes on along the minus strand of NW_017306646.1, from coordinate 395,402 downwards.
CCAGTGCGCAATGACCTGGCTTCCTTCCTCTACGTTCTGTGTAAAGCAACACTGATGATTCACGTAGGCAAGCCTCTAGTGTGGTAAAGTTTTGTTAAATGAAGGGCTTTTCCCCCACAAATCAGTAAGAAACAATCTTTTCTTAGGCATTGGAGCTGTATCATCTATTAAGCCCACTGAGAAGGCCAAAGAAAGGAAAACTTGGACAAATGTCAATTTGTTTTGCTACTGTTATCAAGTTTCAAGAACAGCATCCATGGTATATGCTAACTATGATATTAAATAGAACATAACTGAAACAAATTCCTAAGATTTTGCACAAAAAAAAAGGAGCTTAAGTATTTTGGAGTATGATGGAACATTTCAGCTCTTACCCTGTGACAAGTCTGGAGGAGGGGGGAACACAATGTGTACAGATTTCTTTATTAGAACAGAACTGAGCTAATCTTCTTAAACCTAGCAATAACATGGCTGAAGATAACAGCGCCTCTCAGTTGAGCTGTATAACCACACACATCCCACAACACAAATGACCCTTTACAAGTCCTGATCCTGTCCAGCTGTTTAATCAGCAGAAGGACACCAAGTTACACACTGCTTATTTATTCTGATATTGCATCCAAAGGCCAGAAAGGGCACAATGCAATTGCTATACTTCTTCTTGGTCTGCTAGTTTTCACATACATGGATTGTGTTGACAGACGTGGATGTCAGAAGAACAGATAATATTCTCAGTCATAAGAGCTTTAACAAAAATTTACATTGAATGAATACAGTAAAAAAAACATAAAACACAGCCATGTAGACTGACTCTTAAATCCATGGACTTACCCTGTGTTTTTGCCCCTATCACCCAATCTTTTTTCATGATAAATCTCCCTTAATTCCTTCCATTTACCAGAGACGTCATGGCCGTACAACACCACCCATCTCAGCATACTTCTGTGGCGAGTACTTCTGTGGCTGATCAGCCTGTACATTTTATTGACAGGCTGAGAGGCAAAACAGCTGTCCGCATGTCTATGGAGTGACTATCTGCAGTTAGGGATAGATGAGCGGCCCTGGGTGCAAACAGTCTGCATAAAGAGCCATTCATCTGTTCCGAGCCACATGTAATCTCTCCATAAGTGTTTACATGCAAACAGTCATGGACAGGGGTGTCCCTACACTATTCGCTAACCGCAGTGGGGGGTGGGGCTGTAATGGAATTGCATGGTGCCTCTTTCTGACATCCTGCCCACTTACATTACTGGTTGCCAGGAGTTGGATGTGACACTAGCTGGAGTGTCCCACCCATCCTTTGAAACCAGTGACGTAATGGAGCTGAGCAGGACACCAGCCACAGTGTCTCTGGTTGCTGAACACCCACATGACCCAATGAGATGCCGCCAGCTGAACATAAACACCCATCTTAAAGTGAATATTTTTATGTCCCAATCATGTAAACATAGAAGTACCTTAATAATCTGAACCATCAGCATCTGTTGCTTATATGCTTAATAGTTTATTTTTAGTAAGGGTTTCTGACAACATTTTCAAAGAGAGAAAGGTTACTCTCAGAGAAGCCTGTTCTATACGAAATACATACTGTAGGCTATGGTTGTGATTGATGCTGTCCTCATCAAAATTCTAGGTGCCTGCCTATTATGCTGATGGCCTCAGTATTTTCTGAGTCTGTGACCCAGAATAAGTATGTAAATCAAGAGATATGACTTCACCAGCAGCATGCTTTTACTGGGTCAATAACTCAAAGCCATAGATGAGCAGGTAGCTATCATTTTCAGAAGGAGATCAGCAATGGCATACTTCTCTTATGAAAGGGTTCCTTTAAGTACTTGTCAGTGGTTACAAAGCAGGTAACTGTAGCACATTTCTGTGTGTACCATTCAAACAAGAGCAATTTTCAGGTGGTTTTGGTTGTGGATTGTGGGAGGGATGCGTTTTTAAAATTTGCTAAAGTTTAATAATGACTAGATGTTGGCATTTTGAAAAGTGATCAAACATAGACAAATACTGATGCATGATGCAGCATCTAAGTGTTAGTGTACGGTAAGCGATGATGGTGATTTGTAAGGGGGGCGCTATTAACAAAAGCTTCGTCCTTGATCGCACCTAAGTGTTTTGATGCTCAAAGCCAAGTGTGACAAAAACTCTCAACATAAGAAATCCCATTCATTTCAATGGCCCCTGTTCACACCTGAGGGTTTTGTCGCAAGCTATAAAATGGCAAATGCTGGAAAAAGTACATGAGCATTTCTTTGGCAGATTAGAGCACGCTTGGCCCATAGACTTCAAAGGAAACACCAGGAAATGTGCGACACAAGCATTTTGCACATTTCTGTGTGCGTTTTTGTACGTGCTTGTCCATCAACTGCAATGTATTTCAATCCGCACACTAAAATGTGCTTCTTCATATGTGCATGTCTAAGACACGCAAAAATGTGCAATATGCACTAAACATGCTAGATGTAAAATGTGCGGTAATATGGGCGAAAACGCTGACACCTAGGTGTGAACGGAACCTTACACATGGCCAGACTTACATAATATAAAAACAGAGGGTCTTTAATACACTTGTAGTGACTTGTGCATACCACATTTACTTCCCATACTATATAAAAGTATGAGCCTTTTCCTTTGCACTTAACCATTGTACATTACAGTACTTTATTAAATAAGCATTACTGCAACAAAAAATATTCCCGTGCTTGAATTAAGTTCTATAAAACCATATTATTATTGTGTATGTCCAGTGGAATAAAGACGTATGCAGCAAAAGTATGCAGCCACAATTATCTTGAACAAGGCGGTATACAATAATGGTTCCGGAAAGAACTTGATAAAAAAAAGGACATCCCAGGCCTCCCTAATGACAGAAATAAAACACAATCTGTATAACAAGACAATTCCCAAGGTCAGGAAATACTTTTGTCCTCCTACAACGTTTCACACTACCCTTTCTACAACTCATACTTAAATGTTGCCATCTACAGTCAGCTGCCTGTATTCAGTCTATAACACATAAAAAAAAAAAAAGATATTTCTGAATTTATTAGGAACAATGCATTGAACTGACATCCCTTTTAAGGAACTGCAAGAACTGAAATTCAGGTTTAACCGATAAGATAGTAAAAAGATCAATGTGTAAAATACAATAAAGCAATCAGATTTCACTTAAATCAGATTAAAATAATTTTTATTTGAAAGTGAATACTAATCACGTGTCTAATAAACCATTATTACTTTCTTGACTAGAAGAGCACCCAATGCAGCATGTTTTTACAGGCAATGTTATGTGGATGGGCTTCATCCATGTATTCTGTTCGTGGATTGGCGTTTCACCCATATGGGCTTACTCATAGAGAGTGTGCCCATATGGTTAAAACGCATTAGAGGGTGATAGAAGAAGCGGGGATGCTATGTGACTTTATACTACATTATATTGTTGAATACAATTTTTAAGGTGAAGAGGAGTGCAGTGCGATCATTTTTGTTTGGAGTGAAGTCGATCAGCAAGGACGGGCTTATGATCGGCACCCGTCGCGCTCCCAGGTGGAGACTGATGGAAGATGTGAGCAAAGTTGTTTATGGCTAGTCCTGCACCAGCCATCATTACCTATGACGGCCACCCAATAAAAATCCTAAAAGACACAAATGATTTCCAGCCCTAGCTCAGGCTTAATGAAGGTTGCCCTAAATATTGTCCTTGGCCTGATTCTGAAATACAATAACTGAACCCCAAATTTCATACTTAGGGCAAGGCCATACTGGCATCTTTACTGGCATTTCAAGATTCACCTTGGAAAGGTTTAAAGCTACTGAAAACTAATGAAACAATGAAACAGGTGTTTTTTCTGGCTCTTTGTCAAAGTATTTCCAGAGTGGTGCTTACCTATCGTAAACGTGTAATAGCGTCAATCTTTCACTAACAGTACGGCCGCTGTTTAAAGACATTAATCGCAGCATCTTCTGAAATAAAAGTTCTCAGTGAAGCAAACAACATGCTACCTGATGCATTTCATGGAAAGAAATGCTTAAAGCACAAGCATGACACCGCTCTAACTGCTATGAGGACACATAAGAGTTGGATAAACAGTAGGAGCTGGAAAGTTAATTTAACAACTCTAGGCCAGATGGCATCACATCTTTCCAAACCTTTCTGGAGCTATTAATAGAAAGTGATCTAATTACATGCACAATTCATAGTAATTGTGAGTAATTTAGCAGTGGATGCCACCATGGCTAGACAGCATATTAAGACAGTAAACCTGTTTGGAAAACATTGCGGAGGGAATTAAGCTCAATAAAGTTACACTGTTTGAAACAACTAAATTTAACTGTAATGTGTTACTAAATTTTAAGCAACAGATTGTCTAATTTCATCTAATCAGTTATCTCCCTGAGACCGTAAGTGGCATTAGTGTAAAATATTGAATGTTACTTTATTAAAAACAGAGTGAATCTAGAGCAATTGTTCTTAACAGCCAATCATATTCCCTGGTTAATTTTAAAGTGAAAGCCTAAATCTGATTGGTCTGCACAGTCAACAGCGCCATGTTTCATAAATCAGTCCCAGGTGTCCGAGATAACAGCCAAATAAATAACTAGTAGATCATGTATTCAATTCAGGTTGCCTTTAGTCAATAGTTATACTCACCTGAACCGTGATCCCGGCTGGCTCCTACATCACTTCTTCCAGCCTGTCTCCTCCTTCGCTCCAGTCATGTCCTCACGTTCTATACACTGTATAAAATGTGATGACTCACAGGACCTTAGACCACTGGAGTGGAGAGAGAGTGAGGCTGAAGGGACCAGTCTAAGGCTCCATTCACACCTGAATGTTTCCTTAACGTGTGCCACATTCGCTTTGACGCGCATTAGCGAAACAAACAAAACAAAATTAAAAAATGCACTTAAAGTGCCACTATTATTAATGGCACCCCAAATGAGGGCAGGAAGATGTGCATTGTTGAATGCATGTCGCAGATTTTGCTACATGCACTTCTTTTCCGCGTTTGCAGAACGTTCAGGACCCCACTGAAATCAATGGGGACACGTGCCAAATGCGGAAAAGAAACACGCACAAACACGTGCAAACGTAATGCTTGCTCATGCTGCGCTCAGGTGTGAATGGAGCTTAAGAACCAGCCAGGATAGTGTTAAGATTTTATTAGCCCGGAGTTCTGCTTTAATATAGCAAACGTTTAAGCTCTCTAAATAAGCTCAATTTACTAAAAGATTAATGTTTATTTTTTTGTGGACTGCATCTGTAATACCTTCCAATACCCAATCACATGCAGGGGTATTAAAAAAAAAAGGAACTTGACTTACAGATGTGGAGCAAGCACGAGTTAACTTTAGCAATAAAAATGACTGCAATAGAATTGATGCCTACTGTACCTATTAATTAGCATTCATCATTTGTTATTTTTGTATATTTATACCATGATTTTAGAAATAATAATACAGGCAGTTTGTAGACAAAATAAACAGTATATGCTTATATGCCAAAAACTGGCTTTTCAAAAAACATCTGGGCTCTGGACAAAAAAGTGTCTGATAGATCACTTGGGAATGCATTAGAAGGGCAGTGCACTAAATAGTGTACCAAGTATTTTTTTGTTATTAAATGGTTTTTGACAGTCCAGAAAATACAGAATTTTTTGATTATCTATGCCTGGGGAAAAAGCCAAGAGAAAATTCCACTAGAATGAGAAGCCCTACAATGAAAGAGATGTGCCAAACAGGGTCTTTAATGCCACTTGATGCAAATCTTAAATTGCCAAACACAACAAACCCAGCAGTGCTCAACATGGAGAGTAAAAGCAAAGGAATTTGAAAGCATTTTCTTTGAAAGGTTTTAGGTGTGCTTGTATGTATACTGTCACTGGAGAACATGGTGAAAGTACCCCTATTGTCCCACATTCAACTACTGCCCCAGTACCAGTGCTTATTCACTGTCTAAATATAGATAGCTCATTAGATCAGATTAAGTATATACTTTGTGATACCCTGAACTCTTCATTCACTTCCATTACGAATGAAGTCAAGAGAAAATAAGACGCACACAATGCACATGTCCACCAGTCAGGCAGATAAACCACTAAGATATCTCAAACCAGGAGTATGGTTTGGGCTTCATTTAGAATGTCTGCCTGCTCTTACCTGCTCTAGGACTGAGCAGTGTCCAGGTATATGTCAAAATGTATGTGAGCCAAGGTCTTTTAGGGGTCCAAAACCACCCCCATCATTAGGGTTTAATGATAGAATTCATGTATGTGAACTACAATCCCCGAAGCTTGAAAGTTGGAATGGAAATACTTCAGGCTTGTCAACAGCTAGTTTGGCAGTATATATATGAAAGGGGTGTATTTTGGACCCCTGAAACATGTTGGATACTCTATCTGAATATCCCCACTGACCCTAATGGAATATAGTTGTATCTGGAGTATTTTATTTGGTCACAATAAAAAGCTAACGGGGGTACCCTACTAAACTTAAAAAAAGGCATTTTTACTCATTATAGAGATTTCCCCTCACTTTTTGTCATGGGGAGAAACTTTTTATCACACAGGTAGGAATCTCTCGGAACGCCCGACTGCAGCAGAACTTTACAGGAGTTTTAATTCTTCCCCACTCTATCCAGATCTAGAAAAAAAAGTTTTGAGTATAGATACACTTTAATACCAAACAAATATAAAGACATTAGTGATGTCCCCAATTATATACATTGTAAATGAATGGCTCCATGTGTGGCATTATGAATGCCAAAGAGTCCAGGGATGCATATCCATACCCCTGCAATGTTTCCCTGATACGGATGCATGACAGTTAATATCTAGTTCTATCCTGGAGAGTGCCACAGGAGACATATTTTCATCCTGGCTCATGGTAGGAATGGCATTGCTGCTTTGAATCTTGATACTCCATAGACATCCTGATCCTTTCATATCTGACAATCTTATCTATGTGTACTTTTACATTGCTGCTGCCCTCTCCCTTTCCTCTAACCTCCTCCCATGTTCTTGTCTGCTTTCTTGGCTAAGTCAAATTCCTCAGCTAACACACTAACCCATTTCTAGAGGGCTGTGCTTTAGGCAGTTTACTGTATGCTCACGGCCCCCTACACCCAGCAGGACAGTGGCAAAGTGAGGAAGGAGGTAGGATTGGTATAAGAGGATTTAACACATGGATCTTACTGATTCCCCTATGCTTTTATCCCCCCCTATTGTGAAGTTACCGGTTGACATTCTGTTCTAGTAGATCAACAATAGCCTTACCCACGTATTCATTTTTTTTTAATTTTACTTTAATTAAAATAAAGGATTAACCATAATATAAAACAACCACATGAGATGGAGAAGAAATGTGTCTGTTTTTAAGACCCTTACACAGAAGGAAGAGCAGCTGCAAGATGGTAAGGCGTGGTATAGACTGTACCAGCCTGTTTGGTAGTGAGCCAGTAGTCTCAGCTGGTTCTTTGCCTTGTAAGTACATAAAGATGTTCTCCCTCAAACTGCCAAGCAATCATTTACTTTTCGGACAAGCTATAATATCGATATGACCTAGCATTTTTCTTTAGAACACCGTCAGATTGTTACAAAATTGATATCATTTAAAAATTTCTGGAATATAAAACTGTACATATTCCCATGCCAACAACCAATCAGTTATTACATTTTATTATTTAACCTACCCCAGGAAAATTATAATAGAAATCAGTTTTTTTATATTGGCACTGAGATGCACTGAAATCATCCAAAAGACTCAAAGAATAAATGCAAATTATACCATGCTCTCTGGTAGTAACATAGAGCATTCTGCATGCAACGTCATTGTTAAATGAATGCTGAAGTCTAGGTTACAGGAAACATAGTAGTGATGGGGACATGAATGGCAAATGTTAGAATGTTCATTCTTATTCACACCTTTCTTAATGCCCAACTGAAATCGCAGAAATAGATATGCAGTCAGATAGGCATTGTACTAAAAACCTCCATTGTCATAGTCTTGCCTTCACTTTCCTGATAAAGCAGTTAAAGTCTAAATATGAAGAGCAGCCAATAGGCACCAGTGTTAGATCTGCTGCACTCAGTAATCAGCACTCGATAACAAAATTGGCTAGACACGCCCCCCTCTTACGCTGCAATACAAGCCTCTGTGAAAAAGCTTATGATGAGGTGTGTGGCTGTTACTCAGCTGTGCCAGCATAGAGCACTGATGTGTATTTGCTGTAGAGTAAGAGAGGGGGCTTGTCCTACCAGTTTTGTTACTGAGCACCGGCGTGAGACCAGCAGGGTTATTCACAAAAGGGTGAAGAGTTTGGAGAAGGCAGGAGAAGTGAACAATCTAAGACTAAATATCTGATTTGAAAAAATTCTCCAATTCAGCTAACTTTCCAGTTCAGCTATGTTGTCCAAGATTGTTCACTTCTCCAAACTTCTCCAAAATCTTCACCCTTTCTGAATAGCCCCTGTAGGAATAAATTCTCACTGAAAGAGATATTTTATGGCATTGCCAAACAATCAGCCAGAAATAATAATATGCACGGCTTTGGGACTATAAAGAGGATATAGTCTAACATTAAAACAAGCATACAATATATAACACAACGGGGACATATTATCTTAAAATAATTGTTATATATGTTACTAAAGATAGCTATTGGAAACCATAGGCATTCCACATTTTGGTAGGTATTTAAAAGTGGTTTTAATATCCAACATCATCATGTATTAAATTAGAATTAGGCCTACACATGATTCATTGATATAATTTTTTGAAACTGGGTTTTGCTTCATTCTCCATGGTGTAAACATTAATTACTTTGGCCGAAGCTATATGAATATTCATTTAATTACTTGGAAGAATGATATGATTTTAAAATATGTTGATTCACACCATAAATGTTGTGGCTCTCAATAAATATAAGGAGACCTGTCACTGGATATGCTGCAGCTACCATTGTTGCCCTCTTTCTAAAAATGTTAGTCGCCTGGCTGTCATGCTGATCCTTTTCGCTTGAATGCTTTTTAACTCAACATCCCAGAACAAGAAGGCACATCAGCGGGTCTGAATGTATTCATTGGCTCCTAAACTTGCTCTTGATTACAGATACAGAACGTATTGATGGCAGTAGACCATCCTAGTAGCTAGCCAGCTAGCTTATTCATAATGAGATTGACAATGTTCTATGTAATTCTCTCCTAACAGCTTCACAGTAATTATTCTGTAATCCACAAAAAGTTTTTTTGGTACCAGTGACCAGATCTCCCAAAGTTGGGAAGCAAAAAAATTGCGATATTCAGGACTCACTCTGCTACATCCCAAACCGGTCCACATATGGTCAACTCACACTCACTTTGCTTAACTCTATGGGGGGAATTTATCAAAACTGGAGCAGATTTGCACTGCAACCAATCAGCTTCTCTGTCTCATTTTCAAATCCCGAGAAAACTGAAGAGAGGTGCTGATTGGTTACTATGGGAACTGCTCCAGATTCTCTCTGCTCCTGTTTTGATAAATTCCCCCCTATATGTCAGGTCTGTCCTGTCATAAATAGTCACAATGGGGGGTGTAACTGTCATAAGTGAACATGATGCTCTTCACAAAATAATTTCACACGCATGCTGGGGGTATCATCTGTTTTTACATTTTTAATGCTAAAATATTTTACCGGGGAATCATTCATTATTTAACAAGTTCTACAGCATGTTTAAAAGGAGAGGAAATAATCAAAGTTACCTCATATAGCAAGTCTGCTCTGCTACATTCCTCAGGGAAAGGAAAGAGAACTGTTGAAACTTTACACATACGTCCTCGTGGGTCACTACTGTATGTGTCTCTACCTTGGCCCCAGAGCTGTCTCCATAGCTAAAAGCTGCTTCACGTGACTGTTTGGCCTGCAGTTTGTTTTTCACCTTAGTAGTTAACATGACCCTTTATTCTCTCTCCCTGACCCTCTCCTCCTGTGACAGACAAGTTTTCGTTTAATACCTGGCAACCAAGGGAGAGTTAAGCTTCCTCAAATATGAACGCTTTTTGGTTGGAATGGCACAGGGCCGCAGCCCAGCCGAGAGAGAAAAATTAAACACCGCAGGCCGTGGCTCCAGTGAAGAGGAGATAAAGTGTTCCCATGGAGTAGGCCGGGCACAGCTTTTCTCTAGTTAATACTTAACAAGGCCCCTCAACAAAGACAGCCAATGTAACTTGCGCTCAGCAAGCTGATTCCCAGCATTTTGCTGTGTAATGGAGAATTCCTTCCCGAGTAACCCCTTCACTCCCACAAATCTGTCAAGTCTCACTTTACTTAACAGTTAATCAACTGACCCAAGTCTTGCCCAGCCTTCGGTCTCTTACTGTGAGCTGTCAAAGGCAGTATAAGTGATATTTTCTCTATTTAATGGAGAGTGCTGTTGTTATTAATTAAATTCCATTAATGCCTCTACATGACAAAATATCTCTGCCTCTCGCCTTAAGCCTGAGATGACCTGATGTACCAATGAATAAAGACATTTGGATTCTGGACAATCCTGGTGGTAAATCAGGCTTTGTTGTCAGACAGGTCTTTGTAAAACATTCTAAACAAGGCAGCATATCAATGAATGAGACCTCTGAGATTTGTCACTAAAGACCCTCCTGAAATGAACACCCGTTAGATTGTAACAAGCTGCCTGCAGGATCTAAAAGAATAAGAGCATCCAAACACAGAATTTGTGTGTATGTGTCAGCTGATCCATGCCAACAAAGTCTGCTGCTTGGAATACATATAATTAATGACATTTTACCAGGCTGCATGGCATATGTTTGCACAGAGTAGCAGCTGTAGGGTGAATTTTATAGACGTCTTCTGTCTTTATTTCCTCATTTTTTTCTCGTCAACCTGTTTGTACAAATGATTGCCTATGTGGCTCACAGATATGTGATGTGAGTGATAGACACTCACAGATAGATAGATTTTCCACAGTAGGTTTAGCATGCATTGTAAAACAAGCCTAAAGGCAATCTTTATTGTAGACATACAATGCACAAGGGGATATTTAATATTAGTGGGTGAATTGAGGCAAAGTTATATGGTCCAGATGTGCGGGTTTTTGTCAGAAAATCACCAGCCAATTGTCCCACACAGTTAGGAAGATTATAAAGTAGGAGAATGGTGGGAATGCCCGTAAATGCAACTGAGGAATTTAAGATTACAATCCTCATTTGCAGTGCAGTATCTGATGATTGTATGTGACCACTGGGTGTGCATGAACATGCAGGCAAACTCTCTGAAGGACGCAATGCTCAAATCACTAATTATAAATTCATGACCCCAGAATTTCCTTAGGATTTGATCAAAAGTATAATGTATTTTAATAAAGCTATAACATTTTTTAAATTCTCCTTTTGTGTTTAAGCTGTAAACATTTAAAGTAGATTCACACCCTAAGGCCTCATTCAAACGGGCGCCAATGGGGGAGAGGGGGTAAAAAAAAGGCGGACCAATCAGATTTTTACCTCTTCCCGGCAGCCCTCCTAAAAGTTAAAAAGCAGTCTCTGAGTTCTGTATACATGCTGTGGCAACGATGCTTCAAATTACTGCAGCACTACTACTACTGCAAAATACTGCAGCAAATTTTGAATAGCATGTCGCATTTGACAGGTGGTGCCACTTGCCAAATGCAACAATTGCATCCAATGAGATTGCACTACAATAGGCAATCCCAATGTATTGCGATAGAATATCCTGATAGGATAAAAAAAATGGCATTCAGGAAATGGTAGTATCACCTCCTGAACTCCAGACAGCCGCTGCTCTACCACCCTCTGAAAGGTGATCCACTAGGTAAATGAGGCATTTGTTCAAGGCCTATATGGATAACGTTTAGTTCACTGGAGCATTGTGATACATAAACAATTACTGTCTTTTTTTAAATACTATTTTTGCCTTTTAGCACATTTTATCCTGCATTATAATACTACTGATCTCTTATAGCCTCTTTACATCCACTTACTGTCTATATGCACAAGCTCCAGCAGCACCTACACGTCATTGTTCATTGTAGGCTTCCTGATCAGGACTATGGCAGAATTTGCCTACGTCATATGTGTCAGTCGGTCGCTTCATGTCTCCGTGTGGCAGATTGATAATGCAGAATAGCAATTGTGAGACATGGAGAGAGTGTTGCCACCTTACAACAGGAAGTAACTGAACAAGGACCTTTCTAAGAGGATTGCCAATTATTATTTTAATAAAAGCTTTATATTTAAAAAGATTGTAAATTACTTTTAAAATTGGATTAACACGTTAAAGATGATATGAGATTTTAGCGATTGGGTTTAATAATTGTGATAATACTTTAATCATTCTTTAGGGAGATACATAATTTGGTGCATTGTTTTTTTAATCTATTTTTATATTACTGTATTACCCTTGTCTAGTAACATTATTAAAGCAAAGAGTTTAATGAACATTAGAATCGTAATATGTTTTGTCAATACATTGCATTTATAAACTTTAAGCTGATCAACCCCCAATCAATCCATATTTTGGTAATTCCATGGCTTTTTGCTGTCCTACCTTCCCTAGGAGGGATATTCCTATACTCCTCAGCGCCATGTAGGAGTACTAGTGCCCTGCGAACAGCATAAGCCCAACTAGCTAACTTCCTTTTTATACATATACATGATGCTGTTTATATCCTGAAAGGAAACCTGTTATAAAAGAATCATAGAGGATGTATATTCCATCCTAAAATGCTAGTTGTCTGGCTGTCATTCTGGTGCAATGGCTTCAATGTTTCCTGAGTCACTGACCAGCATTAAGTTTAGAAATTACAAATTCTGACACTCATCTTTAACATACATGTTCTGGGTCTGTGACTCAAAACAGATTGATGCTGGACACAGCCTGACAACAAGCAGTTATAGAAAAAGACCTGCAATGGCAGCCCTTGAACTTCTCTTATGAAAGAGTCACTTTAAGGTTTAGAAGTTTGACTTTCATAAAAAAAAATTCTGTTTGGCACCTCCACAGTAAAATAAAAGTATCATATAGTTTAGAACTGCGTTTCTCAATCTTTTTTTAAGACACTGCACCCTTTAAAAGTATGACAAATCTGGAGGAACCCCAGTCTAAAATGTCATAGATTTTAAGGGGGACCCCATGCAAAAACACACCAAAAAATGGGTTTCCCCCTTCACATCCAGCCTGCTTTGACAGCTGGGCGGAGCCAGCCGTGATCTTACAGCTGGCTCCGGCCACTTTCAGAGAGATCAACGTCCCTGGTTACTAGCTAACCAGGGACACTGATCTCCAGACAGCTAACTCTCCCTGGTGGCCCAGGAGTCTCCTGCTCCCGGCCGCCAAGGAGAGAAACACTGCTGTGTCTTTTTTTCTTTATTCTGACACGAGCAATGTCAGAATAGAAAAAAAAAAAAGAAGAATTTTCCCATTGAAAAGCATTGGGGCATTACTATTGGCTATTTCAATTTGCAATAGCCAATAGTAAACTAGCATTGTACCCACCCTCTGCTGCAGTTCCCCATCAGATCCATCAGCAGAGGGCGGGTACAATGCTAGTTTACTATTGGCTATTGCAAATTGAAATAGCCAATAGTAATGTCCCAATGCTTTTCAATGGGAAAATTATTTTTTTTAAATATTTTTTTATTCTGACATCGCTTGTGTCAGACTAAAGAAAAAAAGACACATCAGTGTTTCTCTCCTGGGCGGCCGGGAGCGGGAGGCTCCCAGAGCGCCCGGGAGAGTTTTTTTTTTCTTGTTTTTTTTCCAGCAGCAGAGCCGCCGGAAATAGGAAACTATTGAGCGGAGCTAGCTGTCACTGCTAGCTCCGCACAATCGTTTTCTATTTACTTTTTTTACTTTTTTCACTCTTTTTCTGTTAGCCGTACCAGCCTGAAGTGAATAGCCGAACAGTGTTCGGCTCACTTCACTTCAGATCGGTCATTCATGGCTTATAGTAAGCCATTTCAAGATATCTCAACCATGACACCTATGTATATCTCTCAGAAGAGAAACAAATATGTTTCTATAGTTATTGGCCAACGTGATGCAAAGCAAATAAAAATATTTTCTTAATGTTCAAAGACTAAGAATTCCAGCCATATTTCAGAATAATATCCATCAATCGTGTTTGATTTATAATCAGTGATATTGGCACCTATGGCATTGGTATATTTTGGATTGATATTTTAGTTTTATTTCTCTTTGTCTTTACAAAGATCTCGTAAAAAGCAAATCAGCCAACTTCATTTGAGCAGAACACTATATTACCCAACAAGGGCTATGAAGGAACCATGAATTAAACAAAGCCTGAAGACAGAACTGATTAAAGCCAGAGGGATAAATATCCACAATTAAAAAGCTAATATCTGGAACGTACTGATGCAGAAACAGTCTGCTCTTCACCAAGAGGCTGAACTAGCCCGGAGGGAATGGGGATTCTTCTTCCAACATTTAAAGAATCATTTAACTTAATGACATAAAATATTCATTTTATAGGTCTTTTTCCACTCAGTAAAACAGATGCTTTTCCAAAGCACTCCAATATAATAATCATTAATAAGTGTGTAATTTAAAAGGAAAGCAAACCATTAGATACATACATACAGGATGGGAACTAAAGGGATAAACTTTATGCTAGCCAAGTGAATGTATATATTTTCCCTACCAATCAGCTGAAGGGAAATCCACACAAACAGAAGTTTCTATTCACCTCTGGGGTCTTTAAAACAGAACTCCAGGTAAAAAAAAATGTTTTAACCCTTGCAGTGGAGTTGTTCTTTAAAGTGTATCTCTAGACAAATCCTTTTGGAGTGGGGAAGGGTAGGACCCTACGTCAACTTTTTATTGCTGTCTTAGTCCCTCCTGGGGAGATTCAAGAAAGGGAGGGAAAATCCTAAATTTTAAAGTTGTCTAAAGAACTAGAGGTAGATGGAAATGGTCCAATAGGCAACTTTTCTAAGAGGGGAATGCCCCTCACTTTGGGAGATTTCCTCAAACTTCCTGTTAGGTCTCTGGGACAGGAAGTGTCATGAAGCCAGAGATAGCGTTTGTGGCCGGACTGCTGGACGGGCACCTATGCATGCACGTGTGCATGAGCATCCTCCTACACAGAGGATTGTGCACGGCTGCGTGCCTCTGCGCGGACGTGCACACGTGCTCGTTCCTAATGATGGCACCAATAGGACTATTTAAGGCCTCCAGCTGTACCCCTGCTCCTGAAACCTGTTTACCTGCTCTGATCCTCTGTTACTGACCCGGCTTGTTTGACCTCTGCTCCTGCTCTGTACTCCTTGACCTCGGCTTGTTCTTTGACCTCTCTCCTGCCTGCTCCCTGATACCTCGCTGCATGCAAGTTACTGACCCGATTACATCCTGTCTTCTGATTGTGTACCTCGCTGCCAGATTGTTGCTGACCCGGCTTGTCTCTACACTGCTTCCAGGATCCTGCGATACAACTGCATCCTGCTAAGGGACCCTTACAACCTGCACGCAGCTCTGAAAGGAGTCGCAACCTACCGCCACTTGTACCCCTCCTTGTCCTTACGCACCTGTTCCCACTATCCGGGGGTGTTTGGACTGGAGCATCAAGAGAGGCCGCCCTCGTCATCTCAGGCTCCCCTTAAGGTACGTGACAGGAAGTAACAAAGAATGCAGAGAGCAAAAAGTAAATGGAGTGAGGTTTTAACCATTTCCTACTCTATCCAAAACTAAAAAAAAGTTTTGAATATATATACACTTAATACAGGTATCCTATTGATTCCATTAGCTACACAATTATGAATTTTATTTTGAATTTTTACAGGATTTAAACTGATCTTTTATATATTTTCCATTGCTCGTATTAACTCTTTTACCCCATTATTTTTATATCATTTCTTTTAATTATATCTTTATCTGACAAAACATATTTCATACAAATATTCTCTACAACACTATCAGGGTTATTCACAAAAGGGTGAAGAGTTTGGACAAGGCAGGAGAAGTGAACAGTCTAGAACAACATAGCTGAAGTGGAAAATAAGCTGAAGTGGATAATTTTTCCAAATCAACAATTCGGTCTAAATTGCTCTTCTCCTGACTTCTCCAACCTCTTCACCCTTTTGTGAATAACCATGTCAGTTTGCAGAGCCTGCTGGGTTTTCCAAAAAGAAAGCCTAGCACTAATTTTTTACTTTGTGCCTGCCTATCTAGAAATCCATATGGGGCCACATGCTCAAGCAGGGCATGTCCCTTGCCTGACTCATACATCTGTATGTGTGCTGTGAATGGAACTGAAATGCAGGAGTTCAAAATAGATAGGATATCCAGGCTATTCATGGCATAGTAGTAAATTGCTTCAAAAAATCTACAGTCAGCAGCCTCTATTTTGGTCCCTGCTGGTTTAAATTGGTAGAAATGAAATACTCATATACTTAATATTTTCCAGATTAAAAAAAGATATTAAAAGTATTATTTTTAGTCCTCAATAAAGGAAATAAGTAATATTTATATACTTTTAACAGGAGAAATAGTAGTTCTGCTTGCATACTATATTAATTACTTCTCCACTTTAAGCCTAGTTTGGCGTGTACTCTACAATGCTCAGACTGCAGAAATATAATCTATAAAGTGATACAGTCAGATGAAACAATCACCATCCTTCATTCCACACCTCCCTCACAGTTCATATTATCTACATTCTATATCAAATTATAAAAACACCAGTACTAGCACCAAAGGTCATATACATGCTGATATAGGCAAAACATAATAGATTCTATTAGATAACATCTATGACAGCAGCACAGTATGGGATTATCATGAGACAAATACGTCTGTAATAGCACATTCTCTAAAGGAAAGAATAGCACAAATACTGTATATGAACTAGGGATGTTCAGATACCAAGTGCCGTACTCAGTACAAGTACAAGTACATGCACAGATACTTTTCCAGCCACAAGACTAGACTAGAGAAAAATTCAAAAGTTAGGAGGCAGCTGTCATTTGTAAGGAGCATACGGAGCTCCTGGGATTTGTACATCTCTGTTTTAATGTATAATTTTTTTTAATAAATATTTATTAGGGATGCACCGATACCATTTTCCAAGTACAAGTACTGATACTTGTCCAAGTACTCACAGACACAAGTACTGATACATTTGTGTTTAGCGTCATGTGACAGTTTATTCATATGAATGGAGCATATTTAGCAAATACTGAGCCGAGGTGCATGATAACACAATTTGACTGCTTAACTCTTTTCATTGGCAAAGATTTACAAGCTTTTAAAAAACCATTCATATCACATGCTCTTGTACACAAGTATATCTAATGTATATTATTATACAGGATTTATATAGCGCCAACAGTTTGGGCAGAGCTTTATATATCTAACATGAATCATTTCAATATAGTTAGCTCAGTCTGTATGTGTAAGAGATGGTGTATATACCACTCCATGCATACAAGATAAATAAAATGTTACGTGTCAAAATGAATACATCAATTATCTTATTAAGTAACTAAAATAATTGATATGTTCTTTTGGACATGTGATTTTTGTCTACAAAATACATGTATTGGAGTAGTTTTACATGAGGTTCATTGGACATGAGGAATGATCAACCTGATCCAAACTGTGAATATAATTATGCAGTATATATATATATATATATATATATCGTTTTTCAGTTTTCTTTTCCTTTATTTTGCCCTGGTTATCCTGCAGGAACAACGCTCATACGGCTATACTGAATCAATGAAGGAGCAGCATTGACACCCTGGAGGTGTGTTAGGACTATAGAACAGCTCCTGTTCTCCTCATCTCCATAACACAGGGGGCAGGTGTTCTTTAATTCACAAAAGTGGGTAGAGCTGATAACACTGCTTGAGATTTCAGTACAGCAGAGGCAGAATGCATAGGATGTTACAGATTCAGTCTATTTCCAGAAAGACCATATGGTATTTTTTGCACTTGTTGAACAGATAGAGGAACACTTTGAATTCTTTATTTAACCAGCCACAATGTAGTAACTAATAGAAGTTCATTGTTAGGGTTTAATGTCTGGTTAATAGCTATAGTAGCACAATTCCAATGTAGTGTTAGAAGTGTGGATATTTATGGAAGACTTTCTTAGACATATAATAAATGATCTTAAGTATAACAAAAAAGAAAGTAAAATGTTAGACCACAGGATACCTGCTATTTTAATAACAATTTGTATTTGTTTTCTGTTTAATTAAAAGTAAGATTCTGCATCCTGCTATATAAATTACTGCCATGTAGTTGTTCCTGCTATAAAAGTCACTCAGAAGGAAATAATGAATTGATATTATCAAATATAAAGATAGAAGTCATGGAAAGGCACTACAAAACACAGCCTTTTTATAGATTACACCAATATGGAACCACTTCAATAAACATCAGTGAGAAAAAAAAACATATTAATCCTACATATACACATGGACACTTATAGTCAGAAAAATTATTGATATTCCTAAATATTAACATTGTAAAACCTAATAACAATTACAGCATATCTTTAAATGCCTTTATTAGGTGACTGTTGTAAACCTTGATTTTTTTTACATCATGATACTGAGAATGAATTGTTAATAATAATATGTAGTGAGTGATTTGCCTTAATGGTTTCTACCCAAAGCCAATATATCACTATGAATGGATTTCTGGGGGATCGCTATCATAAACTTGGACAATGTAAAGCAGAACTCCATTCAAAAATAAGAAAAAGAAGATAAACATGAATAGCCCATACAAATATAAAATAACAAATCCAGCTTTTGTTACAAGATCTACCTTTAGTACAGAGATTTTCCCCACAGTATTTTTATTTCTGCTGCTAGATGTCGTCAATCTGATGGCCAGTATCCTTCAACCCACTTCTGAGCCCAGATCATCCTGGATACACCCCAGCTTGTGACTGGACAGCAAAAACAGAAACAGCACAATGGTGACCTCTACTCTCTGTCCCTTTGAGTTCTACTCCTATCAGCATGGTTCTTGTTAGCACTTGAACTGATTGGCTTCTTGCGCTGCTACTGTCTCTCACACTTCAGCCCTGCTGTACATGGACTGCAAGAGGCTGATACGAGGTTCAATTCAGGTACTTACACTACTTGCATTTAAAAAATACATCTAATGATTGTGTTAATTATTAAAGAGCTGCATTCATTTGTGCCTTTTATAGCTGCTTAGGGTTTAGCTTTAAAATTACCATCTACAATAAATCTGACACCTCTGTCTCTACATGCCGCTGGGAATCTATGGAAAATGCAAAATTTTGAATTCTACCATACTGTACATTCGGACTACAACAATGTAATAAAACTCTTGGACAGGAAGGAGTGCCCAGACTCCAAAATGTTAAATAAACTCATTAACATTTTTGGAGCTGAAGTGAGAATCAAATCAAAAGGGCTCCAATGGGACACAAGAAAACTGACAGGGTTTTTAACCCTTGCCTTTATTCAATTGTAAAAAAAAAAAGACTCTAGATATCATTTAAAACTTCTTACGATGCAGACAGATCAGTGTCACAATTCCCTGTTCATTGATCCAGCGCCGGGTTTTGCCTCCAGTCCGAGGAGCATGGCTTCCTGCCAATCTGCTCTGAACCTCTTGGTTAAAAGACCACCGCACTTGTTGCTCAGCATTCAAGCAACATGTCTTTACACTTCAGCTGGACCCTTTGCGTTGCCTGGAACGTAGTTATTATTTTTTAATTATTTATTACAGGTACACAGCACACCTGTCTGGGGTTTGAACCAGGGACCCACAGTGCTGCTAGGTAGAAGTGCTAACCACTACACCACTGTGCTACCGCTTGGATCTCTATGGGGTCTATTCACTAAGCTGCCGTAGGCAGCCGAGTGAAAGACCGACCTGAAGTGGAGTGAGCCGAACGCTGTTCGGCTATTCACTTCACGCTGGTACGGCTGATTTCAGCGGCATTCGGCTCGGCTGTTCTGCTCGGTCTCTCTGTGGGACCGAGCAGAACAGAAAAACAGTTAAAAAAGTAGAAAAATAAAAATAGAAAACGATTGTGCGGAGATAGCAATAACAGCTAGCTCCGCCCAACAGTTTTAGATTGGCCTGCTGCCGTCAAAAAAAAGAAAAAAAAAAGCCTAACTCTCCCGGGCGCTCTGGGAGCCTTTCGCTCCCGGCCGCCAAGGAGAGAAACACTGCTTTTTCTTTTTTTTTCTTATTCTGACATGGAGCCGTGTCAGAATAGAAAAAAATAAATTTGGCCATAGGAATGCATTGCTAGATTGCGTTCGGTTCGACTGAGCCGCTCGGCCAAGTTCCAGAGCTGTACGGGCTACTGAATCGAAGGGGTCCTGGGGCCGAAGCTAGCCGAAGCATCGGCTGAAGCTACGGCTAGATCCTTCGGCTGCTTCGTGAATAGACCCCTATGTCTCCTTCAGATTCCTCTGTGCTCCCAGCCACTTCCAGCCAGTGGACCGTTATCACCATCTCCAGTGAGTCTCTGTCCTGCTCCTGTGCGGCTGCTTGGTTCGTTCAGCTTGCTTCTTCAGAGTATCCAGGATAGTTATGCAATTACTGACACTCTGTTGTTGTTTACCAGTGTTCCTGTCACATTAACCTCTTAGTGATACAGCTTCAGAAAAACATTTTATTCTTCTGGGGACTGGAGCAATTTTGCAATTTTTGTGTTTGTTTAACCATAATTTCCATCTTTCTCATGCATTACACCTACACATATTATACACTGTTTTGTAAAGGACAAAATGGGCTTTAATATGATGTGACATATGGATATATAAGTTCTTATTTTTTTTATAAAAAATATTGAAAAAATGAAAAAAAACACACTAATTTTTCACTAATTAGTGTAGCTAACAGAAAATAATTAATTTTTCCTGATTTATAGGGTATATCATATGTCTGGGATTCCAGTTTATTTTGGGAGTTACAGGTAAACAAAATACAAGGAGTGAAATACAGTTTTAGTGTGGAACAATTTAAGAATGTGGTATATTTTTCTACTATCTTTACAAGCCTCCTCAGCACTATATTTTCTTATAAAAATTATTTTTTTACTTTTTGTTTCCTTTGGTTAAACATTTTTCCTTTTTTTAAATTTTAAAGAGTTTTTTCAACTTAATTTTTTAATTTTTACATTTAATTTTATTTTAAACTAGGGACTTTGATAGTATATCTGAGGAGAATACAGTATTCTCCTCAGAGATAATTTGCATTAGTTTGTAACACACAGCCTAGCACAGGTTAGCTGTTTACAAAACATAGTGAGCATCTGCCGACTGTGTGACTGTCACGGCTCTGCGATCAGCTCTTGCTGTGATCACAGGACTGTTCCTCAGTATTCTGATCTGAAGTCTGTATACAGGCTTCACCCCTGCCTGCCTTTGAATTCTGAAACTCAGTGCACCGTGTGTCCCACTTCTCATCTCTGCAGTATCCTGTCATCTGTGCCTGCACGGGTGTTTTAGAGGACAGCAACCTGGAAGGTGTCCGGCAGCTGAAGATCCCCACATTCTGGGACTCTGCTGAAGACTTGACCCTCC
Source organism: Nanorana parkeri (assembly GCF_000935625.1). Lineage (NCBI taxonomy): Eukaryota > Metazoa > Chordata > Amphibia > Anura > Dicroglossidae > Nanorana > Nanorana parkeri. The sequence continues at coordinate 373,844 of NW_017306646.1, read as the reverse complement.
TTAGACCCTGTGCCTCTAGCATGCCTCCAGTAATGTACGGTCACTTCAGTCCCTGGGTTCCCTGTGACCTGCATCCCAGGCATCACTTTAGCTCAGCAGCCTTAACCCGCTCCGTAAGCCCCGGAGCCAACCCTAACTAGTGCTCCAGTTAGGCGATCGCGAGAATCAATAATATTTAAATCTTGTACTAAATTAAACTCTTGTGTCAGTATCGCCTTGATTTTATGTAACACATTTATTTATTCATGAAAGATACCTTCTGGAAAATAATATAACAAATATATAAAGAATATATTGCATAATTGTGGTGCTATATATTAGACAACTGCCACATTACGTCATCAACCCGCCCCTATACAGAGCATTTTTATACAACAGTGATTTTTATATCTGTAATTGTACTGTTCCCCAAGGTCTGATAAGAGGTTTATAATAATTATCATTAATTTACTATAACACATTCCAAAATGTATCACTGTGATTTTATAATAAAAGGCAACCTCTATTATGTTAACTTCTTGCACAATGATTAGCGGCAAGTCATTAAGTTGGTTTCATATGATGTGGGCAAACTAATTTGTTAAATCTTTGTGGATCAGCTGAAAAACTAGGCAGTTAAATAATCCTGGTAGTAAATTCTTGTCCATTAGCTACCAGCAGAAAGAAACATCTTAATACTTTTTAAGATGTAAAATGCTCAGGTCTAAAGGACAGTTGGAGAGCCCTAAATTTCCCACTAACTGGTGACTGTGCTAACTCTATCTTTGTTGCCATTATTAAGTTTGAACAGCCATCAGTTATGTCCCCACTGGAGACCCCGCAGGGGGCTCATTGTAGCTCCAGCCACTGGTTTCAGTCCCTATATTCTTCCTTTTATGTTCTGATATTGTTATCCCAATGTAACTTTTGTAACGTAGTTGTAACTGTTGTGCTGTGACTGAAAATGCATTGTTGGAGTTACAGCTGGAGCTAACTTTGTTCTCTTTATCTGGTTAGCACACTCTGTACTCACATTGCTACAACAATATTAATGCTATATCGTTGTCCAGCCCTATTTAATGTAGTTTCTTTGCTTTTTTCTTAGGAAAGAATAGTGGGATGATATTACAGTATTTACATCTGGGTAGTTTGTAGTAAACCATGGGAATGGTACACAACCTGGCATCAAGCTTGTGTTAAATATCTCTGCCTCCACCCAGCTCTTTCTTTCAGTGGATAGTTGCACTCAATGCATAGGGAGAACCAGACTTTAGTCCCTCAGGGTGGGCTATCTCAGGAGTGGTTAGTAGGATAGGAGATGTGATAAAAAAAAGGTCTTGAAATGCTGGTGTTGTAGAGGTGCCCAGTATTGGTGGGTTTTTCCTATGGAGGAGACAACTAGGGAACTCTTGTGTCCATGATAAAATCTATTTCATTGTTATGGTTACATTATACACCATATAATGCATTTCGTGGCTCACTACTACTTCACCACTCACCCCTACTTCAAAACAAGTGTGTCACATAACCTTCATGTTGTCACATACGCAGTCATGGCTTTGGATAAAACGGTTTGTAGTGTGAAGAGTGTGACACACCTGTGGTGTTTTAATATAACTACAACAGCAATCTAGATCTATTGTGGACACAAAATTGAGTGCTGCTAATTGACTGCTCCATATGCAAAATCCACCAATCTTCTGCAAAATGAGCATTTCAGGATCTTTTTGTTACATATCTTATAGTAATATAATGTATATTAATAGTTATAGAACAATATTCAAGAAATGACATTACAACAAACTATTTTGTCATACTATAACACATTTATAATTGAATTCATTTTTTAGAGTGGACACCAGCCCTAGTTGGTTTGTGTTTACTATAAAAACAGGCATCTAAATCATCTATTTAACACGATGACTATGCAAAGTAAAGAAACCAATAGCAGTCAGAAATGACCTGATATTAAGCCATGTAAACCATGAAGCCCAACTCCAGCCAAAACCTTTATTTTGGTTTGAACCCCTGTTATGTATTTATTGTGCTATATGTCCCATTTGGGGATATTGTACCGGACTTCCTATATAGACAGGAAGTGTTGGAAAATCTCACCAGTGGGAAAGACTGCAACAAAAGCATTTTTTTCCAGCAAAATGTAAGGGTTAGTACCTCTCTTGGGTTATTATAACTGTTTGTATGTACCTATCGCGGTGACAAATGCTCCTCTTATTTCTTGACCTGCAGTCACAAGGACAGGAAGTATGATTAAATATTCCACAAAGTCAGGGACAGCAATACAATCTTGCTAGAAGTACTTACTCTTCACATAGCTATCCAAAACTGAAACAACAACATCATGGCTGGAGTTGAGCTTCAGTTGATGGAAGTTTAAATCTTCCTGAGGACAGCAACTTCATATGAATGTAATCATAAGAAAGCAACTATCAAGCATGACTATTTTTTTTTTGCATGTTTTATATACAGTATGTAAAATTCAAAGTAAGTTTTGTAATAAACAGCAGCTAACAGCAGGATGTAAATGAACACAGTTTGATGGACATTGCCCATGGCCAAATGCAGCCCAGTGGGGGTTCCATTCAAAGCAACCCTAATGTTTTACTTCTTGGTTTTCAGACAGAAGAAAACTAGCTTTAAGAAAATTATTTTTACCCACCCTGAAAACTAACCTAACATGGGAAGATTAGGCTTTACCTAATCAAACAATCCAGTGCTGAAAAGTTACTTGGGTGCCCATGAAACCCCCACCCAAAATATCAGCATGTACCTTTGGAAATGTCAACTGTGAGAAACACATTCATTACATCTCACAATGTAGGAATGCTGTCAATATACACATTTTATAAGACCCCCCCATTGCATTGTGAGTTGTGGTGAGCATATTCTTCAGTATCGACTTTTTGAAAATACCAATAAGAGGAGGTGTAGAGGTGGGGTGCCGGACAATGATCCTTAACTCGTAGAAAAAGGGAATTAATTAAACCTAATGGATTGACTTCAGCTGCTCTCCACAAAGTGGGGCCCCTCTAAATAAGCGGGATCAGTCAAAAATAGCACCAAAGAAACACATTTTCCGGGGCTGAAAAAATCCCCCTTCATCAGGGCTACAAATGATAAATGTAATAAGAATAATGAATGTAGGAAACATTGCTAAAGAATAATGATAATTGTGTTCTTTTTTTATCAATGTTTCCCTCATTTTTTTTTATTCTAATTATATGTATATTTTGTAGCTCTGATGAAGGGGGATTTTAGTCCCCTAAAACACAAAGCCTGCTTTTCGCTTTCCTGTTGTCACTTGTGGTAAGAATAAAGGACTTTGGACTTTTAAGGCATGTGTTTAGCACACTTTTTGGCTCAACTAGACCTGGAGTACCAATTGGCCTAATCATCCACTGAAAGGTTTGAGTGTATTGATAAAAAAACTTTAAACTATATTGGATGAATATCACTCAACACCATTCATTTTTGGTAGGTGTAGAAGACAGGCTCAAACTCCTTGGCACGATCTACCAAACCTCAGGATAATTTGGATGGACTGTGATGAAGTAGTGCATACACAGCTGTGGTCAAATGAGTTCTATCCCACTCAAATAATCTCAAAGTAAATAATCATCATTGTGGACAACCAATGCAGTACCTGTACTTTGAAAAATAGATGCAAAACCCTAACTGAATGATGTTGGATAAAAACTGTGCCATAAAAAATTAAATATTATTATTATTGAATAATTATGAATAATTAAACATTTAATGATTATTTAATTATATTGAATTAATAATTAGATAAACTACTGGTGTCACTGTTGTTATTTTTCATTGGTTGCATATCACCATTGCTGATATTCTGCCATCTGTGTGCAGCCACTTCCTGTCTACATGCATGTAACATAATTTCTTATGGCAGGTTTCCTGATGGTAATAACAGAGGACCATGCCTATGTAATGATGTATTCCCTATTGTGAGCACATGTGACAGGGTGGCAACACAGCAGGGTCAAAGTTTAGTCACCCTTAAGTACCCTTAATACTCAAAGATTAACATCTTAAAGATTATAGGAGACTTTAATGACTTGGTTTACATATACTTTAATGAAGTATGTTTTAAACAATGTAACTAGGTGATATTTGACCTACATATGTGTAAAGACTACAAAATTCACTAAAAATCATCACTAGCCTAACAAGACAAAATATATTGTGTTTGGTAATTTATTAATGAGAGAACACATTAAAAAGCCTAATAGGAAGATATAGAATGCCCTGATAGAACAAGGAGCTCCCTTAAAATAACTAATCACACATGATTATTATATTTTAACCAAATAGTTTTATAAACACAAGGATGTAACTAACAGGATGCAAATCATGCAAGCAGCAGTTATCACTATACCAGAGTTTATAATTTGGCCTTTATTTTTATTACCACTGACTCTCTCAATATTTCCTTTGTAATTAAAAGAATCATCATAAGGGGACCCAAATCCAACTTTTATGACTGTGTTAATTTCCTGGTTTGTAAATAAACCCTTCTCCCTGAATTACTTTTTATAGCTGCTGTTTATTGTACCAATTATGGACCTTGGCTGGAAAGTTAAATATAAGCTCAGCTACGCTTTGTTAGCGACCGCGAGAGCTTGTGTCACGGACAATGTTCCCAGCCCTAGATCGGTTAATGATCGTGTTTATCACCAGGAGATGTGTTTCAAGGCATGTTCTCTGTTGTACTAGATACAGGCCAGTTAAAAGCCTCCATGTATTCTTGCATAAACGGGAAACATGAAAACTATTGATTCAAGCTCAGCAAATTTCCTTTTCATCTGTTTGCTCAATACACAGTACCTGATTTAATAAAGTTGAGTTCATGGTGCCAGTGAGGGTCAGTAACGTTCACTCTTCCTTGCAAAATGATGCTCACTTACTTGTACATAACTGAGCAAGCATGCAGGGACAAACACTCCTCTGATCACTGAATGACCTTCGGAATGTAGCTTATAGTTGGTTGAATAAACAATAGTCCAAAACGACCTACCATTTAAAATTACACTTCACATGAATCAAGACACATGCCAGCATTACCAATCCAATTATTACTTTGAACGAAAAAAATAATTGTTGCTTTCCATGAACAAAAAAAGAAAAATGCTGAGCTCCCTAAAGCCAGGGCAGTACTAGATCACATGGTCTTTCCCTATCAGAGTTTATTGACTTAAATTACCCTGACACCACAGGGTCACTTATAAACACAAGGCATACTGTAACAGTGAATATACTTACCATCCCAGTGGCCCCTGTGTAACAATAATGCTCATGTTACATAGTTACATATAGTTACATAGTTACATAGTATTTGAGGTTGAATAAAGACATTAGTCCATCAAGTCCAACCTATTAGGATCTCATTCTAGGAGTACCCGTACCCCTGTATATTACGGTCCCTTAAGAAATCGTCCAAAAGTTTCTTGAACAATTCCACATTATTTGCTGAAATCACCGCCTGTGGCAGTGAGTTCCAGACCCTAACTGATCTTACTGTGAAGAACCCCCTTCGCCCCTTGTGCTGGAATTTTTTTTCCATCAATTTTAGGTGATGGCCTCTAGTTTTTGTAACGGAGTTAATTTTAAACAGTTTATCGCTAATGTTGCTACCACCATTAAACATTTTGTACATGGAAATCATATCCCCCCTTAATCTCCTCACCTCTAATGTGAACATGTTTAAATTTAGTAGCCTCGTCTCGTAGCTCTGGTCCTCCATACCCCTAATTAGTTTGGTTGCCCTTCGCTGGACTTTTTCCAACTCAAGGACATCTTTTCTTAGTACTGGTGACCAGAACTGGACCGCGTACTCCAGATGAGGTCGAACCAATGATCTATAAAGTGGCAAAATTATAGACTTGTCTCTGCAATACATCCCCTTTTTAATACAGGACAAAATTACACACTTTCAGGTGTTTAGAATACCTGCTTTCCTGCCACATGTTGGGATTTCTTCAGACAGCTCTTACTTCACCCTCAAGGGATCAAATATGTGTAGCAACATGGAAGCAGTAGGGATTAGGGTTTAGACCAAACCCAGCCTAAGCCTGAGCTCCTCTGAACATGGAAGGAAGCTCTTTCCCCTGCTGCCCAATCAGCCGCAGCTTGCGAATTTCCAGCCACACCTGTACATAAGCAAAGGAGCTGGAGGCTGTGACGTCATTGACCTTACATGGCCACAATGGCCAATGATATCAGCACAAACATCACGCCCCTTTGTTTATGTTTATGTATTGGGTGGATGGTTCCATGTCGATTCCGGGTGAGGAGAAGGTCAGGTTCCCTTAGGATTCCCTTAGGCTGGGTTCACACCTAGGCGTATTGAATATGCGTTTGTCGCGCATTTTTTTACCGCGATTCGCAACAAACGCGCGTTTCCGAGGGCTACTTGGCTGTATCCCAATGGAAACGCCCAACAAAAACGGCCCAAAGAAGTACATGTACTTGTTTGAGCATAGGCCATTTTGTAGGGCGTTTCAGACGGGCAGAAATACGGAAAGGTGTGAACCAGACCCATAGAAAACAATGGGATTTTCATGTTTGTACGTTTTGTAGAGCGTTCATAGAGCCTTGAACGCGCGACAAAACGTAAAGGTGTGAACAGGGCCTAAGGATTAATTTTAAATCATTTTTAGCAAAATTATGTTTTGGAAAAATAAGTTAAGAATATTCTGACCTAATTTTTGGAATATCAAATAAAATTATTAAATATTACATTTTGTGAGGAAATACTAAAAGACTTCTTTTTCAAATTGGCACATTGAACAGTAAAGAAATAAATGTTTAGCTAATGGGAAATAATAGTGTTAGTACACTAACCAACAACAACATGCATTTAATCCTTTGGCTGCCAAGAGCATAGTATGGCTGCTCTTAGTATCACTCTGCTAGGTGATTTAGATACCTTCACAGCTACCTAATCACTTCTACAACCTGAAAAATTCAGGCGCTAAGCATTTCTGGGTTCCGTGGCAAAGCATCCAAAGTATTTTGCCACTTTATAATAAAAAATAAAAGACTTTAGGCTCCAGAGATGTTTGTTGGGTGCTCTTATTGACTCAACTATAGATGAATAAGTCACAAGGAAAGATAGTAAGCCATGTGTAGACACAGCTTTTTTTTTCTAAAGAACCAGAGCCTGCACGCTGCGATAGGAACACATCGTTGCCACCACAATGCAAATGCTTTGGTTCTTTAGAATAGCTCACTATATTCCTTTGCCGCTCCCAGCTGGCCACATCATGTGGACTTATCAATTTGACCCCTACTCTATGGGGGGTCCTGGATTTGTAGGTAACTGACAAACCCAAGCCAGAAGGCTCAAGTAATGATGATTTTCTTTTAGCTAAAGACCTGTGTCCAGCACTTTCAGAACTGTGTACAGTCACTTATTTCACATCCTCCCCAGTAGTACTGTTGCCTGTGATGTGGGCAGCTAGGAGTGGCAGGGGACATAGTAAAACATGCATGGAAGTGTTTTTTGTTTTTTTAAGAACTGGAGCATGAAACTGCAGAGGAAATGCTACAGAGACTAGATGAACTTGCAGATCATTGCCATAATAAACCAGGAAGTAAAAGTGACTGGAAGGATCAACAGGTATTTTCTCAATGATTAAACTTTTCGAAATAAATAAAGAGCACACATAGTTAATAACATTTAACACAGAGGCTTTAAAAGAGTTTTTTTTCACAAGGTTTACAACCATTTAATAAGCTGATACCTCTTTACAGCAGGTGGTTTGCATGTAGCTCAGTAACCATCAAGCAGCTGCCTCCTGCTCCCCATTTCCTCATTTCCTTGCTCCCCATGCCTTAAAGCCACTGCGCAGTGTCCTCACAATATGATGTATACCCAACCACCACTCCAGTGGCACAGTCTGCAGCAGATGGCAGTGCTAGGGGTGATGGCTGGTCTAGACAGGCAGCAGCATTAAAATACATCATACACTGCCAATAATGCTTAAATTGGTGTGAAACATGAAGGGGGGGCTTCCAGCAGACTTTAGCTCAATGAGCCTACAAATTTAGTGGGCAGGATAATTTTAAAGCAATTTTGGAGGGCCAGGTGCTGCCCCTGGTAACCATTGGGCCAGGTTCACACTTGCGTGATCCGTGACCATGCGACAATCGTGCACGAAACTGCGGGATGGCCGCGCGGTCATGGAGTCGCACTGGTGGTGCCATTTTTTTTTTAGTCCCACCAGGCAGATCATGCGTTTCCTGCCGTGATTCCACCCATTTGCGGCTAAAACAAAACGCACGTCGCGTGTCGCAAAAAAAGGTACGATTGCCACACGGAAATATATCTCTGTTGAAATCAATGGGGCCGCCCCACGCCTCGGTGGCATAACTATAAATTCGACCTTAGGGAAAACAAATATTTTATTTAAAAGAAGGCAATTGTTTATGATAAATGGTAAATTAGCAAAATAGATGTTAATCGTTTAGGGTTTGCATCTACTTTAACTTTTTGACTTACAGTATATTTGTGTTACTTGCACTTTATGATTATATAAGCTGCCTTGTCTTAAGTGTTACAACGAATTCTTTCTTGGCTAGTTAAGTGCTTGAAGTATGAGAAGAATCTTAGCAAGACATGACCCTGAGATGGAATAGCTCCATAGACAGACTTCATATTCATTTATGCCAATATAAGATTACAAAGGCTCTTCATTACTGCTGAAAGGGAGATCCAGGTCTTAGGATGTATATACTGGATTGTATTACCTGTGTCTTAAAACATGACACTTAAAAGAAAGTCATTTGTAGTGGGTAAGAAGAAGCCATTTATTTTATACTGCTATATACATTTACAAACATCATGTGTATATCTTCGGATCATTGTCTAGATTTAAAAATAAGGCAGTTAAACAAATTTGACAGATGCAGATGTGTGATTTGAAAATTATAATAAGGTTTATTAAATATCCTGTATTTTGTTTGAGTTGGGGATTATCTCAGATCACTAGTTTTCAGCAGTGCTGTTTAGGCAAAGTTACTTCGCAGCACACTTTTAGTGCAAATATTTTTGTACTATAAGTATTAGACCAATAACTTTGGGATTATGTTAAGAGGTTAAAGATTGTCTTATAGTTAGTCTCAGAGTCAGAGGTTAGAGGCATACTTTTAAACAGAACTTGTGCTTTGCAATTAAGGGCAAAGCAACAGGTTCATGTGATTCCTCTCTCCCCAGCTACTCATACTCACCTTCCTTTCTCTCCCCAGCAACTCTTTTCAGCCAGTGAACGGAAATACATCGAATTATAGGGAGCATGTGACTCATTCCTTTTCATCCTACATGTCAGCACTAGTGTTTGGTGATTGGCCCACTGCTGTCACATGTTGGCATATATTTAGTACTGTTTTCAATGTGTAAGCTTCAAGTACAAGGTTACTTTTAATACATCCCCAACCCTCCTAGGTACAGAGTGCCATGTTAAATACCTACCTTCTTCTTCTGCCTACCTTCTCTGTGCAGACCTACCTGGCGGAGCACAGCCTTTCTCCAGAAGACATCCCCATTGGCTCCGCATGGTAGAGTGCAGCACACTGTGTTCCCAGTCATTCCTGTAGGGAAGCCCTATTTAGCAGGATGGCTGGAATACCATTCATCCTTTTGGAATAAAATGGGCTGTAACATGCACTGAGAAGAGGAGCCAGTGAGGACATTTTCAGGAGAAAGGATGTGCGGTGTTGCGCCATAGAATTCACAGGATCCTCTTCCTCTTCTGATCTTTTCCCAGTGATGGGTGGTCCTCAATGATGCAAAGAGTGGTACTGACATTGTCTGCTTTCTGCATCATTGCAATGTGAATGCACTTGCATTGGTGATGGCCCATTAGGGTGGATCCATGATGTCCTGCACTCACGCTATGTTCTCAATCTTCTGTATGAATGAAAATATGACCCAGAAGACCAAGGACACCTTTTGGCAAAAAGGAATTACTGCAGGGGACAGCTCTAGAAAGGTCTCCACTGATTTTATTATCATTTATGAAAGCTTTATGAATGGGTTACTTTTTAAAGACAGTAAAAAAAATAAAAATTAAAGTTAGGCTTTATTGTAAAAGATAGTTAAGGGTTAGCAGGAGTTGTGTGTAAAGAGTTAATTTTTATAATCTTTTATTGCAGTGTGGAACACTTTACTTGTGCAGTATGTGACTTAAGATCTTAAGCTCAGTTCACTAAGAGAGATTATTTTAACATCTACTAGCAATAGAATAACTCCCAGCACCAGCACCAGCACCATAATAATATCCAGCATCATAATACGGTCAACCAGCACCATAATAATATTTCAGAGCATCATAACATTATCTAGCATCACAATTATATCCACCAGAACAATAATAATATCCAGTGTCATAATATGGGCCTCCAGCACCATAATAGTATTTCAGAGCACCATAATATTATCTTGCATCATGATTATATCCTTCAACACCATAATAATATTTCAGAGCTTCATAATATTACCTAGCATCACAATTATATCCACCAGCACATAATTATATCCAGCAGCAACAATATAATGTCCACTAGCAGTATAACAACATCTTCTAATACAATAATAACATCCAGCAGTACCACAGTTGTGTGCACCAGAAACATAATTATGCCCTTCGTCAGCATAATATTATCCAACAACACTAGCACCATATTAACATACATCAGAACCAAGATAATGACCATTAGCACCACAATAAGCTGCATTACCATTTATACTCTAGCTCATACTACTATTAAATTCCCCATCATCAGGTGATTAACCTATACAGCATTGAAGGAAATTATATGTTATTGATACATAGAAGGACAGTTCACACCTTCAAAGCTGTACTGCAGGTGGGTGTGCAGCTTTGTAGGCTAACAGGACAAAGGCAGGAGCATTGAAACAAACACTAAGGAGTTCACTTCCTAGGGGTTGCATGGCATGTTCCTCCCGTGATGCCACTGGAGAAATGAGCATTCAAGCATACATAGCAAGCAAGCCTGCTCTGCACCTGTATATTGGTACATTTTGAAATTCAGCAAACACTATACATTTTTTTCTATCATGTATGTACATGCTCAATGAAAAATATAAAGACATGCTATGCAGCACTAGAGAAAAGACTGAGGGGACAAAGTGTGAGCATATGGTTTACAGATCATGGAGAGGATATGTATTTCTCAAAATTTAAACAGAAGCAGGACAGTGGCTTAGTGGTTAGCACTTCTGCCTTGCACCACTAAAGGTCCCCGTCTCATTTCCCAGTCAGGACACTATCTGCAAGGAGTTTACATGTTATCACTATGCTTACGTGGGTTTCCTCCCACACTCCAAAGACATGCTGGAAGGTTAATTGGCCCCTGTCTAAATTGGCCCTTGTATGCATGTGAAATAGGTACCTTAAATTGTAAGCTCCTTGAGGGCAGAGACTGATGTGAAGGTGCACTGTGTAAAAGCACTGCATAAACTGTAAATACCAAAATGAATAAGTAAAAGTATATACTATATATAAGGGTGTTAGGGAACCAGGAGTCACCAATATCATAAACTGTAAGAAGCAACAAGTGTTACTTTTATTCCATAATAAGTAGAACAAAACAGTTAAATTACTGTTAAGAAAACTTTCTTGTCGTTGCATGGATCCAGCTGCATGTGTATCAGTACATCCACTGACCTTAAGCTCTTCAATGAGATAATTCTCCCTTTTTATTATTACGCCGTCACAGCATTGAACTTTATCCAAGTCGGCTGCGGCAAAGCCTTCCGATTACTTGCCCTGGGTGGTGAATAATTAATGTCTATTTTAATGTAAAGCTTTTCCTACAAGGGATCGGAGGATAGCTGGGGGAATTACACATTACGGAACTACTTATATGTCTGGCTCTTTAGACGAGATTTCAGTGGTCCCTCGTGTATGTAGCAGAAGGTTGTTAAAAAGCTCAGGTCATCCAATGTGCCAGTAATGTTCACATTAACTCAGAGGAATAAACACATCCACAAAAATGGACTTTATTTCCAGGTCAGCCAGACATATCTGTTAAAGAGAAACTACACAAGTGTTTGAGTTCTTTTCCTGTAGCAATGATAGCACTAGCAATGTGGAATACTTTCAAAATTGCAAAGGCCATTTGGTATTTGAGCTCAATTGGCATGATTTACTAATGGAATTTTTTTTTTTATCATAGCTTGTGTTCACTTTAAAGTATATGTAAACCTTAACATGAACTTCTCTTGTTTGCTCCCTTCTGGTCTATGAAATATACTATTGAAAGTGTATTCCTATATTTGTCTGATAAATGAAGAAATACCTGCTGTTTTTGTCAGAACTCTTGTAAGCTGAGAACTTCCTGTGCTCTCTGCTTGTGCTGATTGTTGTGAGTAGGCATTCTTTATAGTTCTGTATGTGGACTAGAGAACATCTACACTCTATGTCGGGGGTATGCAAACTCCGGCTCTTCAGCTGTAGTGAAACTACAAATCCTTTATGCATTTGCCTCTGTGGTCATGCTTGTGGCTGTCAGAGACGTGCAATGCCTAATAGGATTGGTGGTTGTACCACAGCTGAAAGGCCGGAGTTTGCCTTCTCCTGCTCTATGTTATGGAGATGAGGAGAAAGGAAGAGAGGAGGAAGAAAGGAGAGAGGAAGTGTCCAGTAGTCCTAACACACTTCCTGCCTTAGAGTGATAACACTACTCCTCCATAGATACAGTAAGTGCAGTTGTCACCCTAGGACAGAAAGTGTGTTCTTGGCAAGATTACTAAAGGAAAATAAAGAAAACTAATGTAGTCTCCACATATAATCTTTATTAAGCTGCAATGCATTACATTCTATTCTTGGGTTTAGATACACTTTAATAAGTAAATCAGATTCTGATACAATGTCTATTTTATTTTATTTTTTTAAACCAGTCGCAGTGAACACAGACAGAAAGAAAATTACTTGTGTCATCCCCATGGTCACTGTGTGTTGTAAATCAGCCACCACTCCAATTGTAGTCCATCACAGGAGGGAGCTTGGAGCGGTGACTACTTTACAACACACAGGGACCATGGGGAACAAAAGTAGTCACCCTCCAGAAGGAAGGACAGCGTAATTTGAGGATTTGAGGACCTACATCTGATCTGCGATACACAAATAACATCTATTTTTGTTAATAGTTAAGGTACTTGAATGCATTTTTAAGATTTAACACCAGAGTTTAATGTCACTTTAAACTTCTGAAAACTGATTAGCCCATGATTAGCCAAATCTACAATCTAGAAGTTGCAAGACTCCATAGTTCTGATCTAGACACCCATGAAGACTTTATATGCAAACAGGTTGTCCTTGTACAACGGGAATTTCATACTTTCCTCTTCTGTATCTAGCCAGATTTATTTTAAGTGGAGTAGTTGGCATCACGCCATACATAGATTAGAACTGTGGGGTCTTACAGGTTCTGGACTTTGGCTATTAATGGGCTAATTTTTCATAGTGTGGCCTTTCAGTTTCAACTTGCTAATGGCTACTCCTTCATAGCATTCATAAAAAGCTTTCTTTAAAACAATTACTCCTGGCTTTGCAGTGAGCTATTGGTATGAATATTATGAAATATAATCAGCATCGGCCTCAACTCTAAATGTGTTAACACGTCTCTAACTTTCAGGCACTGTCTCAATGTTGATTTTGTATCTGTGCACTTTGTGCTGAATTTCTCTCTGGCAAAATATTGAAGTGCAACGCTAAATGTGTTTCTGTAGTGTCAAAACTCACAGTCAGTTTCCAAGAAAGATTCAGCCAAGATATTCTCAGGTGTAACATTAAATCTCTTCAACTTTTATGCAACAACAAAACAGTAACAGAACTAACGCAGTAACTGGGATATTAAAGAAAATGTATGTCTTCATTACTTTCTTAAAGTGCATGTAAAACCCATAACAAAAATTGTATATACTGCAGTTTACCAGTCCTTAGATGTGGCGACTGAAGTGGTTTTCTTTGTTCAGGTTTTGTTCCCTTTATTTTCAACTGATGATCCTGTACCTGGGTGGCTACATTTATATTCCCACTGTATCTCCTGAGGAAGCCATGATTGTCACATAGACAGAACTTCAAACATGTCTGCTTTTGTTCATTTCCATTATATGGTTGTTGAGGGAATTCATGTTTTACAAAATAAAGAGATAACATTGTTTTTGTTGTCTTCCAGGCTCACATGAAGTAACATGCATACAGCATTTCTGGCATGATTAACATATATTTTCTGCATGTGATAAAAAAGTTATTTGCCTGGAAAACGAAAACGAATGCAGCCATCACATCTAAGGACAACAAATTAGTACATTTTTGTTTTGGGTTTACATATGATTTAACTACTAACACATGCTAAATATAGTCTCTCTACATAGCCCTGGCTGGCAGCCCCTTTAAACACACAGCCCATACATTGCTGCCAGCTGCAGGTAAATCTCCCTCTTTCCCTGCTGATGATGGACAGGCCTGCGGGAGGGGATGGAGGTCAGAACACTGTGAGTTGCCACATCGTCAGTCAGACTTTGTCCTGAACCATGAAACATAGGAAGTGGAGGCAGAGTGAGCCTTAGGAGAGGAGATTGATAAGAGAAAAGCATGACAACGATGAGAGGAGAGATACAGAAAAATACCTAAAAGAAGTGTTCAGGCTAAAGTAGGGAGCCCAGTGTGTTGGGTTACCTTTCACCTGACCTCCGGAAAACTTGACAGCAGTACAGTAACGTTTTGGGATGGAGCGACTTGTTCTGCAGCCATCATCACTCAGCTTGGGGGATCTTGTGACCTGTGCTGCATCTATTGACAACTTTTTTTATTCCGAAAAAAAAACAGAAGGTTGTAAGGGTTTCTGGAGGGGTGTAAATGACCGTCCGAGAGAAATATATAAAGAAATATGCAATTTATTACTAATACATGCTTAATTGGTTACATACATGATTCAATTAAACTTATTAAAAATCAAATCCCTGCAGAGGATACATCAATTCATTGATTGTTTAACAACTCTAAAAATCATTTGATCCAAACTTCCAGATGTAATTTCATAATTTTTCAAAGCATAGCTTAACTTAATAGGCCCCGACGCGTTTTGCCAAAGGCTTCATCAGGGGACCATTCAGGATGAATCTATTGATAAGAGAATTTTTCTTCATTGATATGTACATCATATCCGACATTCATTGATGCATACATTAGATTTGTTTGTTCTGTATACTCGTATTCCTAAGTAAGACCCCAGATGGGTCAGTTACATACTATATAGTTGTTCAAAAAGCTCTTACTTACCATGCCGGGTTGGTCTGCAGTATGAGGGAGAAGTGCCTAGGAAGCCAGTCAGAAGCGGGCGGGATAAGACCCCCCGTTGCTTCCACTGCTTATTTGGTTTGTCACACCTGGGACCCCGGGGTATTCTGGGGGAGGAACCTGATTGCAGTAGGCGTCGTCCAATCGCAGTCGCTAGAATTATTAATTCTATGGTGAAATGTTTGTAAGACATTGAACCCTACAATAACATTATATTTATATTATGCCTCTCTAATGTAGGGAATTCAATGGGGCATCTACTATGTTTTGGATATAGTTCCACCCTCCTTTATGCATTTACCTCTAGATATTCGAGCATATCCTTCCATTTATTCTAAATTACTGATGTGAATATTTTATGTTTACTATATTTGATTTATGGATATGCTACTTATTTTTAATTGACAATATAGATGGGTGTGGGAAATGTTTAACCCGATTATTATTAGATATGTATATGTGTATAAATGTAAAATTTGAGATGAGAACGCAAGGGCTTTGTTTCAAAAGAAGTTGTTGGTTATTGCCATATAAAAAACTGACTGGGTGATTATGGGGATAGAGTCAAACTAGCAATAGGACTAACATTAGAATTTAGGGGTCGAGGAAACACAAGGGCCGAGGTAACTTTATACATCACTTATTTTTAATGAGCACGGATGGGATCTTTACCCTGAGACACGCAGAATCACTTATGTGCATAGTTATATTCAATCGAATACACCTGTGTGGAACACACAACCCAACAGGATGAATGTCCATTTTTATTAATCCTAGCAAAAGAGCACCATCGATACATCCGAATATCCATCACACAAACTAAATACAATTATGTATATATGGGTATTATTACATTGTATGTAACCAATTAAGCATGTATTAGTAATAAATTGCATATTTCTTTATATATTTCTCTCGGACGGTCATTTACACCCCTCCAGAAACCCTTACAACCTTCTGTTTTTTTCGAATTATGCAATTAGGGGGAGAGGTGTAAAACTAGGTATACACAGGGGGACTACCCATAATTTAGCAACTTTTTTATTCCCCTTGTGTTTTTGCTTTTTAGCGCTATCTTCGAACTACTGCATTCACTACTGATAAGCCTGTTCAACCCTCCCTTTACTTTAGGGTTTATGCTGTATTTAATAAAGCCTATTTATCTCTTTCAGTGTGTTGGTGCATTGTTGGGTCCAGGTGCAGTGGTTATAGGTATAGTGCTATACCTATAACCAAAGATACACAAACTCCTACTACACTGGACCAAATATTCTAAAGTACAAAAAAAATGGCAGTTATCAGCCAATGGGCTCCAACTATTTAAAAGTCAGTTAGAGATGCTACTACACTGCAGACTCTTCTGAGAACTGTAGATTGTCTTATAGTAAATATGACACCAGTATACTCATACAAAACTAGCATAATCTCTAAGAACAGGCACTTTCTTAGTAATTTGGAGCTCTAGCATTGCCCAACCCCTCCCCCCCTTCCCCACACAGCAACCCTTCCGGGCAATGGTAATGAAAGTGTTAATAGTCCCCTATAGCTGGCACGCAGAAATATATATATATATTTGATCTCTTCAACTGTATCATTAGCTAACATATCCAATCTGGAATCTTAAAGTGATAGGTGTCAATTAAATAAGTGCACCATATTTTTACATAAAAAATGAAAATATTTGCCTGATGTTTAGGTTGATGGATGATATGATAACAATACATATCATTTTGTGAATCTTGTTATGACTGTTTCTGCCAGTTTCCCATGCATTTACCTCCTGTAGTCATACAAATCTGCTGATTCTTAACATCCAATATGATAAAACCAAATCTGCGACCAAGCCAAACAAATGTTTAGCCAGACGGGTAATTCAGAGTGATGCTTATGACTTGGTTTATTCTCTAGGGCAGACCGTCTGCCAGGCTACAACTGCTGAAAGGGTCATAATATAGACCCCTAGTCTATGTGGGCCTCAAGAACATATATAAAACAGCGGCAACATCAGTTTTCAAAACTTCACTGTATTTTTGGAATATAAAATGGGATATAAAATGTTTGTTCTATTAAAAAAAATGAGTTTCAGCTCAGCAGTTGGCCACTCTGATTATATTTCCTGGTGATATCCTTGACTCCCAGTGCAAATGCTCAAAGTAGGAATGTATATGTGCAGATTTATAGACATTTTTTTGTCAAGCAGCCTAAAACATAGTCTTTAACTATGTGGGAAATATTCAATCACGAGGTTAAAATCACTTTTAAATGAACAGGAAAAGCTAAAACCTCTGAAAAGAATTATGCATTGCACATTGAAGATTTTAGGTGTGCAAGGTCCAGTATGGGCATGAATAATGATGCAGTGCTGCACCTTATTTTTATAAAGTATATACCTTCATTTATTTGTGAAGGTATTAAGGGTGTTAGTCCTGATACTGTACCTATTGGGTTTTATCAGGGCTGGATATCCATCATTGAAACCTGTATGTATGCCCAAAACAGCAACCCCCTGCTATGATAATCCTATTTACACACAATATTTTCTTGTTTTGCCGATTCTTATCTGGTCTAGAATGTTCTGACAATGTGATAGCAAGATTATAAGAGATTATCATATTTCTACAGATGAGGGCTATGATATAATATACTTATAATGATAATGGAAAAAAATGTGGAGCTGATTAATATACAGTGTTCTACTTCTCATTAGATAGTTGAAGGCCCACCAGGAGGAGCAGGGTATTATGTCAATTAGAAGATCATTTGCAAGAATACTAGTCAATTTCAATAAGCCTAACCAAAACATGTGATTAATTTTTTTGTTTGTGGAGATTGTTATGTTAATAAAGCTCTTCCGAACACTGAAAAATGCATGCTTGTTTGTCCTTCAGTAGTGAAGCTTCTAACAACTCCATATGAAATATGAGTAGCATATACTGTATAGGAAGAGTTTTAGAGCTGGGGTATTTGGGTAAATCGATTTAGATATAATTGATTTCTTAGCTGCCAAGCTGATAAACCCATTTTTTGAAGACTTTATTATTTCTTCTTCCATGTACACCTTAGATATCAGAAAGATCCCACAACAAGTGGTCGACAAAATAAGTCACTGAGTGGTCAGCAATAGTTACCAAAACATTTTCAGTACCCAAATGGTGTCACACTAGGCCATGTCAGGCTTTCCATCTTCTGGGCAGTTTATAGAAGCAGAAAATCCCATTAAACATGACTAATGTGGAAATATATAAGAACTAAATTTTTACATTTTCTCCCTATAAGAGATAGTTGCAAAACGCTTCTGGGCAAAATGGAACAGTTTATTTATTTGTTAAGAACACAGTTAGATTTAAAAATGTGCTTGTTCCTCAAATATATAGTCCAGTAGCATACAATCTAATGCAGGGGTGGTCAACTTACTTGACACCGGTGGCCTCAATTGTGGCCCATGACATCACCAATTGGTTGCACATGATATTCAAGGAATGCAATTATACAGAAAGCTGTACGATACTGGAAATGTTTAACAGGAAAGGAAAAGAGACTGCAAACATACTATAGGTGATATTGGAAAAAGGAGACAAGCTTCATGTTACATGAGACTGCTATTGATCACAGCTATTACAGCCTGTTTATAAATCAATTCTTCAACATTTTGCCTCCTACAGAACCCTTCAAATTTACTTGTTCAACATTTGATATTTCTCTAAGCAAGATCCATTATAAATCATCAGAGGACAAAAACAAAACATAGAAGGAAAAAAGGGATACACAGCACATAAAACCGTGAGACAGTGTAAAGGAAATTAAGCAAACCATTAACTACTGGAATCCACTCTTTCACTTACTTAAACAAGCACCAAAACCACTGCCTGCGGTGGCCCTAGGGGCAACACCATAAGTGACAAAGGGCCGCAGGTTGTGCACCAGGGGTCTAATCAATTTAAGTAGTCTTCAGCCAATAACATTTTGGTGGCTTGGAAGATAATGGATTAAAGTTGCATAAAAGGAAAGTGCAAGAGCACCTTTCAGCCATTGATTGTAGTATCTAGTGATCATAGCATCTTGAAAGTCTAAATTACCTAGAGTTGGCAAGAATAATGAACAGTGATTTATCCAAATATTATTATGATTTATTTTGTAATTTACTGGACTGGACTGGGTCAGTGACAGCTAAGTATAAGATTTGCAAGAGGGGCTCAGAGCAGGTCAAGGTATAATATAAATGTAACCACACTAAAGGTGCAGTTACACTTTAACTTGAGGAAAAATATTCTGATCTAGGTTAGAAGCAATATAAATGGAGGAACCATGAATCCAGTCTTTAATATACTGTATCTATATCTG
This sequence comes from Nanorana parkeri, assembly GCF_000935625.1. Classification (NCBI taxonomy): domain Eukaryota; kingdom Metazoa; phylum Chordata; class Amphibia; order Anura; family Dicroglossidae; genus Nanorana; species Nanorana parkeri. The sequence goes on along the minus strand of NW_017306646.1, from coordinate 354,159 downwards.
CAATTACACAGTTTTAGTAAATGGTAACCTATATTACTAACGAGTTGCTGCAAAATGTTCAAGTTGATAGTCTAAATCAACTCTGCCAATCGCTCCACTGGCTTCCAATCACCCAAGGATAAAATTCTAAATATTATAAACCACTTACAAAGCCATCCACAACTCTGCCCCTAGTTATATCTCTAGCTTTGTCTCAAAGTATCACCCTAACTGTCCCCTCCGCTCCTCCCAAGACATCTTGCTCTCTAGCTCCCTTGTCAACTCCTTGCATGCTTGTCTCCAGGACTTCTTAGAGTCTCTCCCATCCTTTGGAATGCCCTACCCCAACCTGTCTGTCTATTTCCTACTCTTCCTTTAGGCGGTTCCTAAATTCTCATCTCTTCAGAAAAGCCTATCCCACCTCAACCTAACCACTAAACTATCACTTTCTCAAACAATTCATCCCCACACAGCTACAGGGACCACACAGGGCCCTCCTTATCATATTGTCCTGATTTGTATTGTAACTGTAATGTCCTCATTATATTGTAAAGCGCTGCGGAAACTGTTGGCGCTATATACATTCTGTATAACAATAATAATAACTAACTTGATAATCAATTTAGGGTCTTTAAGTGCTTCAAAAGAGCTACAGCCTCCGTAGAGTTTTCACGTGTAACACACTTCCAGGTGTATCAAAAACCTAGTTCACCCTGCGGGATGTTGTTCCCCTTCCCAGGCCCTACAACACTACTTTTCTTGTAGTGATGTAGGTCATGTAAATGGAAACACAGCAAGTGGCGGGTTGTGGGCGCAGTCATCGGATATTCCTGAAAGCATCAGATGCTAGTGATTCTGCTGCTGGTTATTGCTCTTGAAGAAAGCAAAGCAAGGACTTTGTTTTACAGTTTGTTTTCTTTTTAACGTGACATATTATCTTAAAATATATACTGTATATATAGGGATTTACCAAAGGAGTAGAGAATGTTGACTTGACAAAGTAAAGCTTAGTAAATAAAGTAAAGTAAAAGTAAAATGGGCTTGGCTTGGCAAAGTCCTAAGCTTGCTTGACTGTTGCACCAGCATCCTGGTACAACAATCAAGACTTAAGACTGGCAGACATGCTGGAGGTCAAACCTGCTATATATAACTATAGCCTGGTGACTTAGAGGATATCTCTTGTTATACATGGGCCTAAAGAATAAAGACCACTTCTCATATGCAGTGGAAAAGCCTCTGTTAAAATGGGACTTTTCATTTTCACTTCAGTTGTCCGGTAGAACTAGAAACAAACACGTAGCTACAGTGAGCACAGCAGATGTAGCTTTACCCATGAATGATAGAGACGTGAATATGACTAGAGGGGACAGAATAAATGTCAGGTCTTTACAGGTAACATTGAAGTATTCTGGTATCCTCCAGGCTGTCTTTCTTATAGAATAAAAACATATTTGCCAGACTAACCCAATCAAGCAAGAGTTAATGCAGAATGACTAAACTCTGGAACTCCTTCCAGTTCCATGAGAGCTTTGTGCACAGCTGGATGGAGGAGATTGTTGTGAAACATCTGGCCTATCCCTGGAGCCCTTCTGGTTACTTGTCGAAAACCATGTTCTGACTATAGACCTAACGAGGCCTGAAGCTTTTAACCATTTTAACACTTGAGAATATTACATGACTACAAGCCAATACATTTTCCTAGACGTAAACTACTACTCACTAAAACAAGCTAATGGCAATATGCAAATTGTAGAAACTCATAGCAACCAAATTTTGCAAGTCAGTTTTTTAATCAGCAATCACATTTCAGTGTTCTAAACTAATGTAAGATAAAATATAATTGCTTGCTATGTTACTTCACTTTGCATGTTATTACTCTTTGTGATACCGGAATTAAAATATGTTTTTTTTCTGCTAAATCATACCAAAGAGTCTTACTAAATTTAATTTTCATTACCTTAAAATGAACCTGTGTCCATGCATGGCAAAGCAAGAGTTTTACTTAAAGCTGAACTTCAGCCTTACCGTCAGTCTTGCACAGTTGTACAGATTCCTGTACTAAAACTGCTTACTCCATTTTCACTGCACACAGCGAGCTTCTTACAATGTGCATTAGAAGAGGCTCAGCATCACATGCGGGCATTACCAAGGCCAGTCTGCATACAATCTCCCTGACAGCCACCTTTCATGTGTTATGATATTTGCATAACTCCTCCTAAGAGACAGGGGGCAGTGATTCAGGAAGCCCCTCCCACCAGCCATGTTCTTCATGCATTGCATACAGAAGCATTGAAACCCAATGATGATTCTGCTGGATATAAAACAAGTTATGTAATGATAATGGAAAGGTCTTATTTAAAAATGTAGTTAGCATGTTATTGAGGAGGGAAAGGAGGAACCAAGTAGAGCTGCAGCTAACGATTATTTTCAAAATCGATTAGTTAGCCGATTATTAAGTTCGATTAATCGATTATGTCGATTAGTTGTTGCAGCCCTAGAACCAAGGAAGGCTAAATATGAGCAGATTAAACTGTATCTCTACCTACCACCTTTACCAGTTGCACATGTAGCACTCACCCCCGAAGGAGCCGCTGAATGCCCGGTTCATCTCTAGTTTGTCTAGGGTATGTCCTTCAGCTGCCCACCCATTAGCATTAACCGCCCTTCTTCTGGTGCCCACAAACTGATGTCCACTCCAGTAAAAAAAAATGCAAAGTAACGGTTTATTGAACAACTTCACTGGGGAGAGGGGTAGAGGGATTTTAAGCTTCCAAAGGTAACCAGCAAGAGCTCCAGACTCACCTGACCTTGTTAACATATCAGTGTAGATCCACTTGGGAGGCAGCGGATGGTAACTGAAGTAGCAGGTAAACAGGATGGATACAGATCCTCAAGCAGGAAAGACACCAACCACACTCCTGAAGTCCTCTTAGTTCTAGGGTACTTCAAGAGCCAGCATTGATCTCTTCCTCTTATCAGCATCACAGGCCTCCTCCATGTTGGAGGCCTCAGGGAAACCTTTCCCTCACACCAGCCCATGCCCAGGAGAGTACAGGCAATGTCAGACACCTGGAATTGACCAGATAACTGCCACTATAAATCCAGCCAGGCTAACTACAGCCCTGGCTATCTCTAAATGTCTAGTAGCCACATCACAGAAGGCGATGGGGGCTACACACATATTACCTTACTTTTTCAACAGGAGTAAAGAGAGGACACCCATGTAAGGCTTTGGGGAGGAAGTAGACAACTTTAGCTCATGCCTCTCTTTGCTAATCGTCGGGGGTTTCTGCATCCAGAAACCCTGTTAAACATAGGAAGTTGCTATAAAAACACACAAAGAAATAAGAAAAAAGCCATATACTGTATATAAAGAACAATGAAAATGATATAAAATGAACTTTGCTAAATATACCCTCCACAAAAACACCCTCTAAATAACAAAAGTAGATTATTTTTGCATTTTCTAAAAGGTAATTTTTCGTCTCAATGAGAGTAATAAAGTTTAGTCTTTAGCAAATTTTTTGCAGACAGCCAATTAGGCCATACCACTGATTTATAAATTGGCTCCATTATGTATTTCCCTGTGTTGAGTAACTATGAGACTTATTAAATAAGGGAACAGCAATGTGTAAATGTAGTAAACTAGAGCAAGGACTCAAAAATAATTTGTAATTCCTATGACTGCTCCAAAGCAATTGCACATCAGTGGTGCTGTTTGCACAGACATATCAGTAACAACTGTATTAATTAACCGTGATGGTTTAAACAGTAAGGACATAATTACAGATCTCTTATAGTTACAAGTAAGTTACAAATAGCAAATGTGTTAAATGTTTGCAAAATGCGCTCTGTTTTGTTCTGCTTTCTGTCCTCAGGGCACAGGTGTGGAAGATGTTGTGCTCCTGTCATGTTAAGCCTGTAACAATGTTCTGTTTGTTTGATCTTGCTTGGCTCAGGATTGCGCTAAATCCAGAGATGATTTCTAAGCATCCACTGTGCTCCTTCTATTTCTCTAACATGAAAAGTTCTATTGTGCAAGCAGACATCTGGAGTGGGGACCCGAGCACTGTCCAAACGCAAATCTTAAAGGGTATGTCCTTTAGTGTTAGCTGTTACAGTCAGATAAATTGGGGGGTGGGGGGGTCAGTAACCCAAACGTATTATGCATGACAGTGGACTGGACTGCCATGTTTAAGGAGTATGTATTGAGCTGGTGTCTTCTGTCACTCGATGCAAAGACAGCTTGACAGATTCATATTCTGTCAGTGTTACAATCTCTGTGAAGTCACAACGTGGAAGTAAAGCATTAAAACAAAAAAAGAGGGGGGTCCTGGAGCTTTTAGCCATAATGTGCTAGTATGCACAGGATATTAACACCTTATGGGAGACCTACCTGTGTAATACACCCCCAGGGGTTAACAAGGTCCTTGGACCGCGGCTGTGGAAATGACTTTGCTTTTAGAGGGAACGGTATCAGATCGCAGCTCTACCTCCGATGCCCAGGATATTGATAAGGCTTGGAGAGAGCTGCTTCACATCATACCCCGTTTAGGACACCTAAGCCTGCGTCTCATCGGTACAGTAGGTATCCCGGGTGAAGCAGGTGGGTAGTCTTATGGGTAGGTTTAGCAACTAGCTTGAGCCCAGAGATATTTGATGTTCACCTGTAACACGGCAGACAGTATAAACAGGCGTATAGCTAGGAGGCAGTGTAACTGATTACCAAGCAGACAGTGGATTAGGCATATAGTTATGTGATAGGTTTAGGGTGCAGCAATCAGACAGTTCAGTAGGCATATGGTTATGCTATGTGCAGTAAGCAAGCAGTGGCGTAGGCATTTAGTTATGCGATAGGTTAAGTTGCATTACGGCATACAGTTGATTAGGCATATAGCTATGCGTTTAGGTTAAGTAGCAGTGAATCAGACAGTTCAGTAGGCATATGGTTATGCTATGGTTTAAATTGCAGTAAGGCAAGTAGTTGTATAGACATATAGTGAGGCGATAGGTTAGGTTGCAGTAAGGCATACAGTTGATTATGCATGTAGGAACTGCTGTGGAGATCTCCCTACCATAGCCCTATGGCTATGGTAGCAATACTTGCTGTTTTGTGGCTATGGCAGGTATGGAGGGACGTCCACAGCAACTCTCCTTCAGTGGTGGAACCTGGAGCAGCAGGGCTGTTGGTTTGATCAGCGTCCTGCTTCAACAATAGTGGTACGCCGATCAAACGGTGGATCGCGGCTTTATGCCGACTACTCGGGTGAGTGGGCGGAGTCTCGAGGCGTGCCTGCGCATTGACACCGTCGGACGCCGGACGAGAGTGGGAGGAGTCTCTCTGTGCGCCTGCGCAGTGGCGCGTACGGCTCGTTGTCCCGGCCGAGGAGTATCACAACCTGCCAGTGCTGCACTTCTCCCGGAAGCGGGATCTTCACCTCCGGGTTTCAAGTCTTTTACTGCTTAATTGGCAGGACCTCCTGCGTATGTGCACGGGAGCTATGTCATCGCGGCTTCAAAGGAAACACATACAGTCTGCCATTCTTTATCTCTCTAAAAATGCTAGTTGCTTGGTTGTCATGCTTCAATACTTTGTGTCACTAACCTAGAAAAGGTTTACAGATAAGGACCTAAGAAGTTTCTCTGCCTTTCCTGATCTACATGCGTGTTTGAAGTCAGTGACTCAGAAAAAAAATCACCTAAGCAATTATCATTTGTAAAAGGAAATCCGCAATAGTGACCAGTGTATTTTTTTTAGGACAGGTTTATTTTGACAGTCTAAAGGTCTCCATACACCTTACAGTTATCGTTCAAAAAACGAATGCAATCCATTTTTCGTATGATAATCGGCCAGTTGATGTGAAGTGCACGATTGCAATTACTGTACAACTGGATGAATTTGGTCGGGCAGACTAGAAAACCTTCGTCGCAACGGACGAAAATCGATGGATTGGTGGTGTTTTCGTACAACAAAAATCGCAACATGAACACTGCACATGCGCAAACAAAAATCAGTTCTGTCGATCGATGAAATTCTGCCAGTTAGTATTGCTGATGAACGATGATCGATATCTACATTGGTCTGTGCATGATGGGCTATTTGTGCAGAAATTGAATGAGGGTACGATGACGGGACAAATAAAATCGAAGGATTATTGTAAGGTGTATGGGCACCTTTATAAGAGATAATGTTTTAATGTAACAAAGGCAGACTTTCCTTACTTGTTTGTTATCTGCCTATTGGGCATTTAAAGGGATCCTATTAATAAGGTAAGGAATTTAATATTACTGACCCATGACTGTAAGTGCATATTGTAAGGGTAAGCGATTCACTTTACACTAAGCCCTCATTCACACTGGAATCGGCCCGCACGTACAGCTCCGTGCTGCGTGCAGGGCCATACGGAGCAGCTTCCGGGAAGGACAGGTGCTGCGTGTGATTAGTATGCAGCTCCCTTCCTTCTCTATGGGACAACGCGGCCGTACTACCTCCTAGGCTCACCTGAAGTGCAGGTCCGTACGGGTGCATGTTTCCTGGTTTGGACGCAGACAGGATCCATCCTGTCAGCGTACGAGTACGCTAATCCCCACCTGCTCAGACGTGCAGGAGGGTGAGCGTAGGGGGGCGTACGGCCGCGTAGTCCCATAGAGAAGGACGGGAGCTGCATACTAATCACACGCAGCACCTGTCCTTCCCGGGAGCTGCTTGGTACGGCCCTGCACGCAGCACGGAGCTGTATGTGCGGGCCGATTCCAGTGTGAATGAGGGCTTCAGGGAATTTATGGTGGTTGTGTACATAATTACTTTCTTTTTTACCTTTATTATGGGCATTAGTAAAAAAAAAACATTTTAAACAAATTTTCTTTTTTTTTAAGTTGTGTAAATATGAACTATTGCATATCCATATTCGCTGCTGTTGATCCAGTAGGTGGAGCTTTAGGCTCCTTTTAATCTTTTTAAGGCTCTCAGTTTGGTTCTTTGATGAAAGAAGCCTATTGTTTACACAGGTCAATGACTCAACACAGTGACCAATCTGTTAATCAATGCCATAGTACAAATTTCCATTTCAGACACATTTGGAGCAAGCAGTTCTGTGCTAATTCTTCTGAGAACTCAAAGGGAATGATTTATAGATCAACTACTCAGGCATATGCTGGCCGAATACTGTTAACACAGTATTCTGGACACTAGATGTTGAAAAGGAGCACGGACTTCTTGGCTTCATCTAGTGGCCAGATTGCTGTTCCATTGGCATTCTGCCAGTGTATGCCTGGGTGGATGATTTATAGTTTTCAATGATGTTTGATGCTTAGTTCCAGTCTGGCAGACTTCACACAGGATTTGGTGAACCCCCTGCAAATTGGACCTAGGCAGATTCACTCATCCCTACTCACCACACAAGGCTAGGATAGGCACCACAAGTTGTTCACACATCTCACTTTGGGAAACGCTGCCCTAAAGCAGGGCCCCTTATAACCCCTGATGGCAGTTACTACTGATCTCAGTTTTTTTTGTTCAATGCTAAAAATAATTGTGTTATAAATTTGTTTCATAAAATAAATCAGATTAAATAAACAAGAAGCAGCAATCTACCATGTCTGATTTTGATTCCTTGGCAAACAAAAACCCCATTATTTACAGAAAAAGTATGATATTTCCTTCTACTCTGATGGCATTGCTATCTTTGCTGCAGTTGATGTAGGTTAAGCAAACTCAAGACTTGCTTCTCCACTGTTTGCAGCACATCGCTGTCAGAATAAAGTAGACGTGGCTATGTTGTATCATCACAGCCTTGTAATGTCTTTCAGCAAACTGCTGGGAGCTACAAGGACATGGAGGAAGATATGTGGGCAGAGGCAGGTAAACACTTCCACACGCCTGCAGCTAATTGTGAACTGTCTCAATGATCACATCATCCCAGGTGAGAGATATCACACAGGGGCGCCAGAGTCCACCAGTTTAGAACTTAACCCTACAAGCATTGTACAGCACAAGACGAGGTTCACGATGTCTTTCCAAAATTGTACAGAACAAGATATGCCTGTTAAAGATGCTACTTAATTATCTGTACTGTACATGAATATTATTATTATTATAATATAACTAGAGATGAGTGATATGCCTGGATCCAGTCCAATTTAGTTAATTCATAGGCTTCTCTGTATACTATAAATAGCTCTTAGCTTTACTGGCCCCATTGCATTGTACTTTTGGAGCCTATTACATGCATGTGCCTAGAAATGGGAAGCTTAAACCTACGAGCAGGTTATTTCCTGTCAAAGTGAATGTATGTATAGTCAAATGTATTTTATTTTTGAATAAAGTAGAAAAGTTTTAGACCAGCTATGTACTTATTGCTGTGTCCCCACTGGGGAGCTTTACTATCTATATTTGTCCTAGAGACCACTGACACCTGGACATAGAGTGATGGTAAATTCACAATTTCACAGGGTAAATGTTCCAAATAGGACACCTATACCAGTGACAACTATCTAAGATGCTTTCCTATTACTTCATGTTGTGTTTGCAGGACAAAACGTAAAGTAAAATCTCACTAATGGATGCAGATCATGAACATTAACCAACAGGGGTTTAAACCATCCCCTACTCTATCTAAAACAACAACAAAATATTTCTAGGGGGTTGTGTTGGAAGGAAGGAATAGTGACCCTTGCACATAGGTGTAGACCCACCCTGCACAGTACCATCTTTAGATCACCTACATATACCTTTTACTCATCTTGGCTTAAAGAAGAACTCGTCAAAGGAAAACCTAACCCTTGCAGTGTGGTTACCTCCTCACCTCAAGGGTTAAGTCCTCATTTTGGTCTTAGGTCTAAAGTTATACTCACCCGAACCTCAAGCCTGCTTGGCTGCTAGACAGGTCAACGTAGCCTCTCTCCCCCTCCGCTCTGGCAAATAAATGTCCCTCTGGTGGTCTAAGAAGAAGAAGAGGGGGAGAAAGGCTGCAGAAACTGATCTAGCAGCCAGACAGGCTCGAGGTTTGGGTGCGTATATCTTTGTTATTTTAGACCTTTAAACCAAAATGAGCAGTTAACCTTTGCCGTGCAGGGGTAGCCTGCAAGGGTTAGGTTTGCTTCTGCCCGGTGTTCTTCTTTAAAGGACCATAATCATGTAAAGTAATGTATTCTGATAACTGTATGTTGTTAACAAATGTATAATAGTAATCAGTATATGAATTAATTTCTTTATTTCACTTACGTTTATTTATACTTTTCTCCACATTAACATATAGACCACACCATTCAATGATAGTGACAGGAGTTGGAACAAGCTGTAACAATGCCACAAGTAGTTAAATAAAAAATGTATCTATCTATCTATCTATCTATCTATCTATCTATCTATCTATCTATCTATCTATCTATCATCCCACTCTGTAAGGGGAATGCCTGGGTGCTGATCCACAAAAATATCCATACAAATCCAAAGTAGGTATAGAGGCACTTATGGGTCTTGCAGCATAGATAAGTCCAGGCATCGGCATGCTTCGAGATAGAGAGTCAAGTAATATGAAATATTGCACTTTGACAACTCAATATTGAAAATGTTTAGCCCGCAGGTAGATCTCTAGGCTTCTAGTCATAGGATCTTAAGAGCTTTGCTGACAAAACACCTTTGTTTTACAAAGCTCATTACTAAACTCAGACTACACACACAGCTGAGTGTTTCATAGGAGTGACTCATCCACTCCCCTGCTAATGAAAATGCAAGGTCCGCTTATCATTCAATCCCCCGCCTCCTGATTAGAAAAAAAAAAAACTAACTGAAAGCAATGCACTGAAAAAAAAATCAAAAGTAAAATGTATAAAATACTTACTTTACATCCAGATTCTAGCGTGCTTGCAGTAGACGATGTTACCGGGCACTCTTGCTTGACTCTGGGAAATCCCAGAATGCCATTAGAATGCACTTCAGTACAACGCTGGACCAAATTCTTGGAGTCTCAGCTTTCCCAGGATCCCACAGTGAGATTCAGTGATGTCACCCTCACCTACAGTAAGTGTCTGGAAGCTAGATTGTAAGGTAAGTATTTTTACATTTCTTTTTCATTGCTTTCAGTAAGTGGCTTTACTCGGGGATGATGGTTCTGCAAGGTCAGCTTTAAGTTAGTTTATCTAAGCTGACAGCGAACTATTTTATGAGGAACAGAACTGTAAGTATACTCTAGTTATATGGCTCTCACTGAACCCACTGCAAACTTGTTCACAGCACTGGAGCCAGCAGAAATGGTACTTTCCCATTATTGCATGTTTTCAATGTCTTCCAGACAGTGTAGTTGCCTAGAGTCAATTTTAGCAATATCCTAAAAGTGTTCTCCCCAGATGTAAGCTATTATAGAGGCCTCTTTAAGTATATTCAAAAAATCCTCTCATTGAAATGAAGTAGACTTTCTCATTATTGCATATCTTCATTGGCTCCTGGATAGCATTGCTCTCTAGACTTAATTTTAACAATATCCTAAGATTATTCTCCCCAGAGATATGATATAGAGGGCTCTGTTAATAATATCTAATACCATAAACAAAAAAGTAACATATTGCAGCTTACCAGATGTGGCTGCTTTAGTTTTCTTCTTTCAAGTGTTTTTTCCACGGGGTGATTTTGCCATTGAAGCTAGGTTTACACCTGGGTGACTCCTGACCGCGTGGCAATCGTGCACAAAACCGCGCTTATTGCCGCGTGGTCACTGAGTCGCCCACCGCAGCCGATCGCGCTGTGGGTGCCATCATTTGCTAATGACACCCCAGTCATGCCAGGAAGATTGTGCAACTTCCCGCCGCGATTCCACCCATGCAATTGAAAACGATAAAAAAGCTGTGCGTGTGTCGCAAAAAAAGGTACTTGTACCTTTTTTTAGCGATTGCCTCACAGATGTCACCCCATTGAAATCAATGGGGCTGCGCGGCAACTGCTGTGTGCAATAGCACATGATCGCGTGGCCCCGGGACATGCATCCCGGGTGTCGCTGCGGTGTGGATCTAGCCTGATACACCTACTGTCCTAAGGTTGCAATGGACACTAGCTTCATTGTATTTATGTATTAAAGATATTTATATAACACCAACAATTTTTACACAGCAATTTATATGAACATCAGTCCCTGCACTCAAGGCGCTTACAATCTAAGGTCCCTAGCTCACATGTATGCATACAGGGCCAATGTAGACAGGAGCGAATTAACCTTCCAGCATGTCTTTGGAGTGTGGGAGGAGACTGAAGTATCCAGAGGAAACCCACGCAAGCACGGGGAGAACATGCAAACTCCTTTGTATAGTGCCCTGACTGGGATTTGAACCTGGGACCCCTAGTGGTGCAAGGCAAAAGCGCTAACCGCTACACAATTGTGATCATGTGTTAGAATCCAGAGCGCCTCTAGGTGGCGCAGGAGCTGAGACCTGCAGCTCCAGTGCTCACCTGCGGGGGTTTCCCAGCTGCCAGTACTTAGCCATCACCTGGTGCTTCCTGGGAAGATATTTAAACCCTCCCTGCAGTCAGGATGATGGCTCAGTATCGTCTCCTGTTTCCTGAAACTTGAACCCTGAGTCCCCAGTTCCGGTGAACCCTGCTTTCCGTCCAGTCTTGTTGATGTTACTTATTTATGTTTACTTTTGGGTGTTGTTTGGTTTTGCTTGTTATTAAACTGTATATAATACATTCTGCCCTGTCCGGTGTGGTCATAAGTGTTTGTTCTGCCTGTGTGGATACCTGCGCAGGTGTGGGGTCACCTGTGCCGGTATCCCTGACATCATGACTTCAGCAATAGCACAGGACTACAGAAACCTCTCTCTCTCTCCCCCTCTGCTTAACATGGAGTGGGAGGGTTCTATAGTCCTCGGAGATAACTAGAAACAATATAAAATATATGAATTCAGCACAGGCAGCAATTAGCTAACAAGATTTCTGACAGGATCAATACCCGGCAGGTATTTTTTTGCACTACTCCAAGAGATTATTATAAAATACTTTTAATTGTGTATTTAAAAGAGCAAAATGGACCAAATAAAAGTTAATTGTTAAGTTTTACATGCACTTTAAGGTATTTGTGGACACAAGGCAAAAGTAAGAGTGGTGCTTCCCAACTATCTTTAAAACAGAAGGGTGTCTTATGTGCAACATGAAGAGAAGGAAGCCCATCAGGACTGTAAATCCTGATATTGTTATTATTTCAAATAGGATAATTAATAGAGCGGTCTAAATTACAATTAAAGAGACCCTGTCACAGTGAGGCATACTAATGAAGGAAGCACCTTCAATCTTCAAACAGCAACCACCACCTTCTTATAGCAGGTGTAAGACAGTGCCATCATAGTGAACCTGATTGGATTTGGCTTCCTTGCCATGGAACTTCCTGCAGGTCAATAACGGTTACCAACACCTATTATATTAGCAGTATGCCACCCACACATGTCAAGTATTTAAAAAAATAATATAAAGGCGTACCAGAGGTTGCTGTAAAGTGGTAGCTTTATTGTATGATCACATTTCTTTAGCTTGGCTGTATTTGGTGTGGGAACGCACTGGAGGCTTCAGCGTACATTTTGAAATGCTGGGCCTCCAGTGCATCCCTGTGCCTATAAGGAGGAGTGGGGGCACCCCAGGCATACCTGCAATCAATTTATCTACAGCTAAATATGCTCCAATATGGAAACTCTCAAAGATTAGTATAAAGGTGCCCGTGTACTCTTCGATTTTCATTCGGAAATCTTCCACAAATGGTCTTTGGGAGACCAATGATTTTTTTACTGCAATCCCTCTCGAATTTTCTTGAAAGGTGAAGCTGGAAAACTTTTTTAGAAGCGAACAAAAATCGATGGATTAGTGGCGTTTTTGTACGAAAAAAATTGCATCAAGAACACTGCACAAGCGCAAACGAAAATCCATTCTGTCGATTGACAAAATTCATTGAGTTAGTATTGCTAATAAATAGGGATGCACCGATACCAAGTACCGTACTCGATACAAGTACAAGTACAAATACTTTTCAAGCTCCAAGACTAGACTAGAGAAAAATTCAAAAGTTAGGAGACAGCGGTCATGCGTAAGGAGCACACGGAGCTCCTGGGATTTGTACACCTCTGTTTTAGTGTGATTTTGTTTTTATAAATATATATAAGGGATGCACCGATACCAGTTTTGCAAGTACTGATACATGCCCAAGTACCCACAGATACAAGTACTGATACATGCCCAAGTACTTACAAGTACAAGTACTGAAACATTTTTGTTTATTGTCATGTGACAGATTTTCTAAAACAATACAGACTAATGATTTCAGGACAGTGATGGAGCGCCAGAGCCAGGTCCCAGCTGCAACCTCAGCAACCCGGCACTGGTACTCGAAAAGTATCAGTGCATCTCTACTAATAAATGATGTTTGAAATCGACATTGGTCTGTGCATGATGGGCTATTTCAGCTAAAATCGAACATGGGTTCTTGGCAACAAAGAAAACCTCCGATCGAAAATCTATAGGTGTATGGCCAGCTTTAGAATCACACTAAATAGAGGAGGCTTGATGAGGCAGTATTGCTTCCACATATTTTGCAAAAGTTGTGCAACATTGTTAGATATGTCATATGTCAGATGTATTATGATCACATCAGACTGATCATAAAATACATTCTGGTTTTCCTAAATAGCGATTAGATAATCATTACATGAGAAATCTCTCTAGCATATCTTAGGCTACATACACACAGAGCTTTTATGTGCATCTGGGGATTCCTACGGCAGATGCGGCAGATTCTACAGATGCGGCTAATGTGCTCAATAATGTGAATGGCATCTGTCCGTGGCTGTCTTCATGTAATCATACATTTAACATTTGCCTGCAGATCTGGGATAGATGCTTTCCATCACTTTGGGGTCTATTCACAAAGCTGCCGAGGGCAGCCGAGTGAATGACCGATCAGAAGTGAAGTGAGCCGAACACTGTTCGGCTATTCACTTCAGGCTGGTACGGCTGATTTCAGCCGTATATCGGCTGAAATCAGCCGTACATCGGCTTGCTTCTAGATCCTTCGGCAGCTTTGTGAATAGACCCCTTTGTGTCCTGGTGACAAAATTTTACTAGACAGGAAGCGAGGGGGAATCTGCAAAAGACACACAGACCGAAATGCTTTTTTACAGTAGAGTAGAAGTAGGCCAAAACTCCTGTGAACGTTTGTAATGCTTAGCAAAACTTTAATTTATATTTTGTTGATAGAATTTAAAGTTTTGCCAAGCATTAGAACTTTTTTTTTTGCCATTTGTGTCTTTGTTGCAGATTTTCCTTTACTTCCTGAATGGTGAGACTCTACTGCAGCATTAAGAATAGTTACATAGTTGTTAAGGCTGAATAAAGATACAGGTCCATCCAGTTCAGTGTGTGTGTGTGTGTGTGTGTGTGTGTGTGTGTGTGTGTGTGTGTAGGAGTCACTAAGAATTCCCATACAACTGTATACTGTGTTCCCTGAAGAACACATCAAGAAGTTTCTTGAATATGTCTATACTCTCAGCTGATACCACTACCTGGGCAAGAGTTCCACCATTTTACCACTCTCACAATAAAGAACCCCTATCGCAGTTTGAGATTAACTCTCCCTTCTCCAATCTCAGGTGGTGAGCTCTTGTCTTCTATAGGGACTTTAGAGTAACAATTTGTAAATTATAATCATATTCCCTCTTAAAACACCTCTTCTCCAGTGTGAATAAGTGCAATTTCTGTATTCTATCTCATAGCCTAGGTCCTCCTGCCCCTTTATTAACTTTGTTGTCCTTCTCTTCACTCCCTCACATTAATAGACATCCTTTCTGTGGATCGTTGTCCACAATGAAACCGCATACTGAAGATGGGGCTGAACCAGAGCTTTGTATAGTGGTAGAATTATGGATTTGTCTCTAGAGTAACTACCCTTTTTTATACATAACAGTAGTCTATTATCTTGGTTCACTGCAGCCTGGCATTCATTCTTCTGCTAAGTCTGTGATCAACAAGGACCCCAAAATCTTTTTGCATATCTGAAATCCCCGGAGGAGACCCCCTAATAAGTAGCTTGCATGTGTATTTTTAGAACCCAAATCCAGAACTTTATATGGACACTTTTTTAAAAGTGACAAATAAAAGTTTGACAAGATGCTATAGATTTCAGTGCACCATTACTATTAAGGCGACTACATGGCAGGTTCAATATTAAAATATGTAAAGTTGCCAACTTCGGGAGCTGCCAACTTCGGGAGCTGTACGGGCTATAGGTAATAGCCCGTACAGCAGCCCTTCGGTTCTACTGTACCGAAGGGGTCCTGGGGCCGAAGCTAGCCGAAGGATCAGCCAAAGCTACGGCTAGATCCTTCGGCAGCTTCATGAATAGACCCCTAAATCTTTTCTGTTCTGTAAAGTTGCCAACTTCGGGAGCTGCCAACTTCGGGAGCTGTACGGGCTATAGGTAATAGCCCATACAGCAGCCCTTCGGTTCTACTGTACCGAAGGGGTCCTGGGGCCGAAGCTAGCCGAAGGATCAGCCAAAGCTACGGCTAGATCCCGTACAGCTCCCGAAGTTGGCAACTTTACATATTTTAATATTGAACCTGCCATGTAGTCGCCTTAATAGTAATGGTGCACTGAAATCTATAGCATCTTGTCAAACTTTTATTTGTCACTTTTAAAAAAGTGCCCATATAAAAACAAAGTTTGGTATTAAAGTGGACCTTTACTCTTAAACATCAAAATTGAGAATTGTATCCCTCTATCTGTGCCAAACAATAATAACATAATGAGTACATGTGAAATGCAGGTATTATCATTTACTCACAGTTTCAGAATGTTCACTTCCTGGATTCCTTGGGCATAAACGGCATAGGCATGCCAAAGCGATGCACACTGGGATAGCAGTGTCACATAAATGAGATTTTGTTTAGAGGAAAAAAAAGAAAATGGTTGCAAGATCTCCCGAGATTTCATGAGTGTGGATGTGGAGCCTCAGCAAACAACGCAGGTGCAAGATTTTAGCACAGGGAGGATGAAAAAACCCCTGAACTGTAAATGTTTGCCCTTTTCCAAAATGGCTGCCCTCTAAATATGCTAATTGGTATAAGCGTATGAAAATGTTTATGTCCATAGGTTTTTTTTCATTTTCCTGTTACTATGTAAAGGTCCGCTTTAACACCAATAAATGTCATATCCATACTCCGAACTGTGGCAATCTTCTACTTCAGACCGTATTTACCTGCAACTATCATCATTTACATTTTAATAAATGGGTTGTAAGGGATAATTCACCGCCAAGTTGTGAAGGTCCATCAGTTACCAGGAGGAGACAGTGATCATTTCACTTAACAGGATTTGTTGCGCTGTCGCACAGAGAATAGTCTCCACGGAGTCCCATTAGTCACCAGTCTTAGGGAGGGAGAAAAGGTTCGGGTGACCCTTATTGTAAGGTTCACAGTGGGGAATGTGAGATCACAGTGAGAAGACACTCACTGCCTGGGGCAAAGGAAAAAAACACGGAGGAGTGAAAAACAGGGGGCAACAATAAAACAGTTACATAATCTAAGTGGATCTTCCTCGCTTTGATGAGTGTGGATTTTTTTTTAGGAAAGTGACATCAATACAAGAAGATGAAAATGAAATGAAATGAAACAGTTTGAAGAAGAATGATATTATAGGTAGTCTGTGTGCCTCTATTTGTTTATTATGGCCTATTATATAGCAGAGACAATTTAAGCAGCTCTTTACATACTGTATAGTCACATCAGTCTCTGCCCTCAAGGAGCTTACAATCTAAGGTTCCCATCTGACGTGCACATATACACATACTAGAGTCAATTTGGACAGGAGCCATATAACCTAACAGCATGTCTTTGAAAAGTGTGAGGAAACCCACGCAAGTACAGGGAGAACATGCAAACTAGACATGCAAGCCAACAAAAAATTACTTTTGTTTCATTTCGGAATTTTCTTCCTTTTGGGTCTCGGGTCTGAACGCTGTTTTGCTTTGTTATTCAGACTCAGATCTTTCAGAATTTCATTTTAGTTTCAGATTGGCCAGAAAACTGTCCCGTGTCCGATTTAGTTTAATTTTAAACGAAATTCAGATGATCTGAAATTTCGTTAAAAGAACATTCAGATGCATTTGCATTGGAATTCGGACATTCAGATGCATCTGAATGTCCGAATTCACAAAATGTTGCATTCAGAACAAAATAAAATGTACATATCTAATGCATACCAAGGACCTCAGTGCTGCGAGGCAGATGTGCTAGTCATTAAGCTAATGCTCTGAAGGATGAATCAATTTTTGTGTTGTGTTTAACAAGACATTGTGCCTGATTCACCAAAGGATATACACGTATATCAACATAGTGATCATACACAAACAAGCAACTTGTTGCATAATGTATTATATGCCTGTTTTACGCATCTGGGCTAAAGAATATATACAAAATGTACTAACATGTGGTTTGCTGTAGAGGGGTTGATTTACTAAAGGTAAATTGGCGATTCACTTTGCAAGGGAATTTGCACTTTGCATGGGGAAGTTTCCATTTAGTTTAGTGAATGAGGTGAAGCTGACTTCCATCATTCACTCAATGTTTTTTTAATCTTCTTGCACATTATTGGGTATTCTTGGCAAAGTGAAATTTTACCACATTCACTAAGCTACGGAAAACTTCCCTTGCAAAGTGAACAGCCTATTTGCCTTTAGTAAATCAACCCCAGAGTGTACTCTCCAGCATCCTAATGTATACCATCATGCCTACAATTAAAAATGTGGCTTTCTAAAATGTTTTTAAGTCTATTTAACCACTGATTGAATTTTTAAGTGTGCATATAATGTGCACACAGCTGCCATGAAAGGAATCTGTAAAACCCTAATTTGTAAAACGACTCAATGAACCATATGCAGAGGGGTATCCTACTGCACATATGCAGACGTTCAAGCACTAGCGGGAAAAGGACATTCCATATGCTGATGCTAAGAACAGAGATTCCAATATTATGAATAACCATACACTGTATTCTTACACACAATAAATGTTATTTTACTATCTCTTCGGCTCAGGGAAGTGGCAAGGGCATGGCATCTCTGACAAGATCAATATCTATATTCTGTACTTGCTGAAAATTTTCTTAGCCCCCAAAAAAGAAACTAATGCAGCCACCACATCCAAGGACCAATAAGCTGCAATCTATTAAATGTTTTCTTTTAAGTTCAGATAGGCTTCAATGCAAGAGTACAGAAAAGATTTAGGGGTCTATTCATGAAGCTGCCGAAGGATCTAGCCGTAGCTTTGGCTGATCCTACGGCTAGCTTTGGCCCCAGAACCCCTTCGGTACAGTAGAACCGAAGGGCTGCTGTACGGGATATTACCTATAGCCCGTACAGCTCCCGAAGTTGGCCAAGCGGCTCAGTCGAGCCGAAGGCATATGCCTCGGCTCGACTGAGCCGCGCTGAAAGCCGAAGCTGGCCGAGTGGCCGGCCAATGGTCGGCCAACAGCCTGCTTCTGAGAGCTGGGCGGAGCCAGCCGTCATCTCACGGCTGGCTCCGGCCACTTGCAGAGAGATCAGCATCCCTGGTTACCAGCTAACCAGGGACGCTGTCATTACACACTGAGAGCGGCCTCTCCGGGTTCTCAGTGTGTAATGACAGATGTCGTTTCTGGTTACCTGGTAACCAGGAACGCATCGGTCATTCCTCCCCCGGATGCTCTGGGAGTCTAATAGGCTCCCGGCCGCCCGAGAGTGAAACACTTTCCCACAGAAAGGTTCAGCAGAGTAAACCTTTCCTTGCTCGGTTTTTTCTTCTTTTTTCTTTCTCCTCTGACGGCAGCCAAATAAAAAAAAATGTAATCCCCATAGGAAAGCATAGCTAGATTCCTATTGGCTTTTTCAATTTGCGATAGCCAGTAGCAAACTACCTATTCCACCCGCCCACTGCTGCTGTCAATCAGCAGAGGGGGACCTGCAGTTCTCCATCAGGTCCCCGTCTGGTGATTGACAGCAGCAGAGGACGGGTGCAATAGCTAGTTTGCTATTGGCTATTGCAAAGTGAAATAGCCAATAGGAATCTAGCTATGCTTTCCTATAGGGATTTCTCCTTTTTTTTTTTTACGGCAGCAGAACCGCCCGGCTAATAGAAAACAGTTGGGCGGAGCTAGCTGTCACTGCTAGCTCCGCACTTTCGTTTTCTATTTTTTTTTCTACTTTTTAAACAATTTTTCTGTTCTGCTCGGTCCCAATGAGGGACCGAGCAGAATAGCCGAGCCGAATGCCGCTCAGCGGCATTCGGCTATTTACTCACTGCTGTTAGGCATCTATAAGAATAGACCGAACAGCAGCAAGTGGCCTGCCGGAGGTTCGGCTTAGCCGATCCAGATGTTGGATCGGCTGAGTCGAACTCCTTCTGCACTTCGGGTCGGCCGAACATGCTGAGCCTTTTCGGCTGACCTGAAGCCACACAAAGCCACCCGATGTACGGCTGATTTCAGTACCAGCCTGAAGCCTGAAGTGAATAGCCGAACAGCGTTCGGCAAACTTCGCTTGGGGTCAGTGAGTCACTCGGCTGCCTACGGCAGCTTTGTGAATAGACCCCTTAGTATTATCCCCACTGTATAATCATATATATAACATCCCCCCAAAACCTTAACCGTATCTGTTCTGTAAGGCTTTCAAGTCACTAAACTGTACATAATTGAAGCATCTGATTTCTGTGCCACTTCATTCTTTCCTGTTATGGTACATTGTACTATTTACTTTGTCCTATGATCCTATTTAGTGATGCGATTGACAGTGGACTGGCCTGATGACACACCAAGTCTACATCCTGCACAGCACAGTACGGATTTAGATGTAGCATTAGGCACAGTAGGCCTGTGCCTAGGGGCTTTATTCCCTACAAGCCTTTATTTCCTTGCACAGCATGTAGGCAAACCTTATATATTTTCATAGGCACACAAAGTCTGATTTGTAACAGATGGAAAATTACTGTGCATGTTGGAGCTTCATATTTTGCTCTGTGATACAAATACAAGACAGTGATCCACATTTCAATGGTTTCAGATCTGTGTGTTCCCGCTATATACTACTGTATATTGCACCCTGGTATAAATCATTGTTTACAGTGCACCATTTATGACCTGGTAAGCTGCATTTTGAATGTTGTCACATTCTACATATCTTGGAGAGCACCATGAACAGGACACCTGCACTTTATGGTGGTTGCCACACTAAAAAGGTGATTACAGTGACTATAGATACTAGATTTTGGCACTATCTCAACTGCAGGAAATTTAAAGCTGGCTAGTGGGCTAGAGGAGAAAAATATGCTTGATTGTATAGCATGTATGGGGAAATCTACCCTCCTGTGCTATTGTATTCTGACCGCAGTGAGTGTGTTGATGTCAGAATACCCAAACGGTGACAGTCAGTATCTGGCCGCAAATTTTCGGCCAGGCACTTGGACTGGAAAATCAACTTTTGTTGAATGGAGGGGTGCCGGTGGGACAACACACTGCTCTCATTTCAGCAGGATTCTAACAGTATATGGTCAGCTTTACAGTAATCACCTAACCATTTTAGCCAATAGGATGGAGCACTTCAATAGGATGGAGCACATTCATTTTATCCAATAGAATGTAGCTGATGGCCCCTAGTACAGTGGTGGCGAACCTTGGCACTCCAGCTCTGCCAAAACTACAAATCCCAACATGCATCTGCCTCTGGGAGTTATGTCTGTGGCTGCCAGAGCCTTGCAATGCCTCATGGGACTTGTAGTTCCAAAACAGCTGGAGTGCCAAGGTTTGCCACCACTGCCCTAGTATATCAGCACACTGTCTGGATAGATAAAATGACTAAAGATACAATGAGGGGGATTTATCAAAACTGGAGCAGACAAAATCTGGAGCAGATGTGCATGGCAACCAATCACCTTCTCCCTTTCATTTTCAAATCTTAAATGAACAAACTGAAGAAAGAAGGTGATTGGTTCCCATGGGCAACTGCTCCAGATATTTTCTGCACCAGTTTTCATAAATTCCCCCCATTGTGTATTCAAATTATTTTAATCAGACATTGAATGTCTGACTTTGGGGGTTGGCATATGATTATTCTATGGAATACGTCAAGCTACAAGCCCTATATGAAGACCATTTTAGGGAAACGACATTTGACTTTAATATCACTTTCAAGTTTATCTAAAATCAGAGGGTGACAACGCTTCTAGGATTTCAGTAGAATGAAAAGCATTGCCATCCTACTGAAGAAAGTCGATGTAAACTAGGTTACAGAGGGAATTCGGTTATATAACACACGTTGTGTTGCTACTATTGGCAGATTATGTCATGTATATGATTTTTTTTACTTTGACCACAGTTCTACTTGAACTATGACAATTGCTATGGTCTCGCTCAGCATCAGCATCAGAAATTTTCTTTATAAGTCTGAAAATAAAGCAGTGTAAAACCTGAAAACACTTGTAACCTTTAAACCCGAAAGAGTGAGCAGAAGCGTCCGGAGACAGTGCTTCTGCTGGGGGATTGTGAAGATGACAAAGGTTGCAGCCACAGGGCTGACACCCAGCAGGGGCTTCTGATTATGGCCCACTTGGACATTCCAGAAATAGCTCTTGTGATCCCCCAGAGTTTACACAGAAGCAGGTTCAAAGAGCTAATTAAACCTTTAAGCAAAACTATCTGTAGACATGAATAAAAGTACTTCGAGAAATGTTCAACATCTCGAGAGGAGATCTTTGAACCAACAAATATAAGTCCGTGTGTATATGTACGTACACACAGGAACTAAATAAATCCCACATGTTCTCAGACTGACATTTATCAGGTTCCTATGAAAAGACACCGTCTTAGCTTCATAAATAAAATGGTTTGTTGTTGTTATCAGGCCTATCAGAAAAAGTTTGTAGTGAGTAAGCTGGGATATCCGCAATACATAAAAGGTCCTAGCCAAAAGTAAATTTACTGTAGAGATTCTTATTTATTTCACTTTGTTGACTTTGTGACTTTATTATTTAATTCATATTATTGCTGTTTGTGTGAGATCCTGATATATTTATAGTATTAGTTTTATTTTGATATATGACATACTGATTTAGGTTTTCTTCATACAGGCAAGCTTTCATTACAAACATTTCTTCCCATATAGACCTCAGCTACAGTATACCTCCCAACTGTGCCTCATTTAGAGGAACTGTTCCTCATTTGGAACCAAATCCTTCTGCCCTCTTTCCTCCTCATGTGTCCCTCTTTTTGGCCTGATGTACAGATATCTATGAAAATTTACTATTTACCTACCAAAGTGTTATTCCACACTAAAACCTTCATTTTACCTCTTAATTATCTTGTGTTCTATTTTGAAAAACCAATATAAAGGAAAAGGTAATGGTGAAAAACAAACAATTCTAACCAATCATATTTGGCATATAAATTCCTAATGGTTTGCATAACTTGGTGTGTGGCAGGGGTGTGTCCATTACTTCAATCCGTTCTGCTGGAAGGTGTCCATCTTTCTCATCTCAGAAAGTTGCAAAGTATGACTACACCATTAGCTGAAGAACCTTAGGTACCCAACCATACCAGACCAGGCTGTTCAGTCATAGGGAAGTAAGAGAATGAGCTGTGTATAAATTGAAGTTATAACTTGGGGTTTACACAGAGTTGAGGATGCTCTATCCACCCCCATGTGACAGCTTCAGGTGACTGAATGGCCAATCATCAAGCACTATTGCTGTCACATGGGAGGAAGGTGGTGAGTCTCATGCTACTCAGAAGTACCAGGCATTACTTATCATTCCTAACAGCCAAAGAGAGTGGGGAGGAAGCAAAGAGGATGTGCTGTCTATAGGGCCACTTTCCACTGTACTGCATTGGCAAAGCACTTGTTTACTTCAAAGCCCTGCATGGGCAAAGCACATATTTGCTGCAAAGCCCAACTCCAATCTAAACGTTTGGTTTTGAATAGGATGGGAAAGGGTAAGAACCTCTGACAACCTTTACTTTGGTCCATTTCCCTGTGAGAGATTTCCTATGCCTTAATGCCATGGTCATGGGTGTCACTGAGACAGGAACTGAAGGTAAATCTCAGCTGCCCATCTACTAGAATGGAGCAGGGAGAGAGAAAGAATGAGGAGCAGGGAGCCTGGAGCAGGGGAGTGTCTTGCCATGCTGTACTTGTGTGTTTGTAGAGACACACTTAGGGGTCTATTAACGGAGCAGCCAAATTCTGCTAGCTCCGCACAATCATTTTCTATTTATTTTTTTGTTCTTTTAAACAATTTTTCTGTTCTGCTCGGTCCCACAGAGGGACCGAGCAGAACAGCCGAGCCGAATGCCGCTCAGTGGCATTCGGCTATTCACTCACTGCTGTTAGGCATCTATAAGAATAGACCGAACAGCAGCGAGTAGCCTGCCGGAGGTTCGGCTTCGCTGATCCAGATGTTGGATCAGCTGAGTCGAAATTCCTTCTGCACTTCGGGTTGGCGGAACATGCCAAGCATGTTCGGCCGACCCGAAGCCATGCAAAGCCACCCGATGTACTGCTGATTTCAGCCGATATACGGCTGAAATCAGCCGTGCCAGCCTGAAGTGAATAGCCGAACAGCGTTCAGCTCACTTCGCTTCAGGTCGGCCGTTCACTCGGCTGCCTACGGCAGCTTAGTGAATAGACCCCATAGTTTACCAGCACAAACAAGGGTGGCTTCATAGGACCCTGCAAGGGAAAGGAGCCACCCTAAAACAGGATATCATGACCAATGCTCAGGGGGCCAGCTGATTCTGCAGTTAACTAAAACTTTTAATTATCAAAGAGCAGCATTTATTTTAAGTGATTTAATCAGCATTTGAAATAGCTTAAAAACCTTTTGACTTTAATATTATTTTAGGACTAACATTAAACAGTATGTAAATACTATCCCGTGTTTGTTTATTACTGAAGTGTAACACTGCAAAATTACAATTTAGTTAGTGTGCTGGCAACAAAATGTACTGATACAAATAAAGAATTCCTTTGTAGATAAAAGGTCCGGTTTACTGAAGGAGTAATGTTTACAGTGCTCTGTATTCAGTTCAAATATTAATTCTGGTCCAGGGGATTTTTTTATTGTAATTTCACTAAACTTAATTATCTGAAATGAACTCACACCAAAATTAGTCATCTACTTTCATCTCTACTACTTTGCTTTACATTTGATTAAACACACCTGAAAGTACAATGATCTTAATATCTGAAATGGGCACATAAAAACGCTGTCTGTTGATAGGCATCAAACATTGTGAGAGCATTCATTTTTTTTCCTTCTAAAATATGAATACGATTAGAATTTATAGCTCAGAATTTTGCAACACGATTCGGGATAATAAATCTCTTGGGGCATTTCACCATATACCAAGTAATAATCAGTTTTCATAGCAAACGAAATTACTTTACCTGGCAGTGGTTCATTCAATAATCAGAAGACAACTTCCAACTAAAAATTAGCATTTTATACTGTACAGTCACAGGGGTCAAGTGAGGAAATATATCAGAGACAGAAGAAAGAGGACAACAATATGGGAAGCCTTATAAAAGAAAACTTTACAATGAATTAATGCCACGTATATTGCGTTTAGTGCACGTTGATAGGTGGAGCGGGGAGGGGGGAATCCAGCCCCTCTCCTGTCACGGCAGAGAGCCATGACAGGATCGAGAGGTGAGCGAACACGGTATGTGTTCGCTCAGCTCCCGATCTACTGAGCCGACCTGTGACAGTCTCATTGTCACAGGTCGGCTAGAACTATGAGGTGAGTGGAAATCACTCATCTCATAGTTCTCCTTTAAATGTACTTGAGTTGACGTGCGCTGACATTTAAAAAAATAAATAATTTCATTGGGTTGGTATGTGCTTTTTTTTCCACAGCAGATGCCAAGGTGCGCTGCGTTCAAATGCATCATGTTCCGTTTTCACCCAGCGCATATCAACACACTGCGATGGTGTAAACTGGGTCTATTAGAAACAATGGCTTGTCGGCTTGTCATTGCATTGGACCTGCGTTGAGTATCTCAGCCTAACTCACTCCAACAGACGTGGTGTCAGTGAGCCTTAAGGACTTGTTCTCACCATGTCTGGATCATGACCGGACCAGAACAGTTCGTTCTCAGACCAAAAAAGCATCCCAATGTATCCTTATGGTAATTCTGGGCTCTGTTCACTCCAGCGCAGTCTGTTCCGGTCCAGACAAAAAAGTACTGCTTGTCTGGAATGCATGGAAATGCATTGAAAATGGTGTAAACCTGGCCTTAGTGAGTATATGTCCCTGACAACTTGAAATAGAGTCACACTTTCATGTTATCACCACTTTTTTATTGTTTAGGACCAGTTGCCAGTGTAATTTTTTCCTGGCACCCAGAATGTCAGTTTGGAATCATTCCAGGCTATCGTGAAGATGTCTAGCAGCCAGGCAGGATCCAGGATCAGGTGAGTATATTTTCTTTATGCCCCTAGAGAAAAATGAGCAAATAACTCTTGCAGTGCAGGGGTAGCCCCATTGCAAGGGTTAACTTTTGAACATCCTGGAGTTCCTCTTTATTCTGGTCATTCACTGGTAGATTTTTGTACAACTATGATAAATCTTGTCAGAACACTCGATAATGCCATAAGACTTCAAGAATATCGTTGAAACATTTGTTTGATTTTACCATTTGATTTTGGAAATCAATGGAGTTTTCCAAAGGAAGACCACATTCCGTTTTACAATTTAATTTAATCCAGAAAAACTTTCCATCCTGCTATTTTGATTTTTTTTTCATGACTATAGTTGAAAACGATCATCAATTTTACCCCAGTAACTTTGAGAAAATCAAATGAGAATTGCAAGAACAATTTTTTTTCAAACATAATTCTTTTAGTGCATGGCCAGCTATGTTTTTGCCATATTGGTCATGTGTCTTGGGTTTGTGTTTCTTATTCAGGATTTTTTTTTTAAATGTCATGTACAACTTGAAGAGTACGATAGTTCCTAAAAAACACGGACCTGCACCAAAAGGAACCCTCCTGTGGCCCAAACAACTTTTTAAAATTCAGTGCGGTTGCTCCGTTACAGATCTTGAACACTGCATGAAAACATAAAACAACTCCGGGTGCCTGTCCAGGTGCAATAATCCTTTTTATTGGTAAAAATAGGTGTACAATAAATGATATAGGGATGTTGAGATACCAGTGCCGATACTTGGCATTTTCACAAGAACTACCAGGGTTACAGCGGTTGCAGCTGGGACCTGGCTCTGGCGCTCCGCCACTGTCCTGAAATCATTAGTCTGTGTTGTTTTAGAAAAACTGTCATATGACAATAAACAAAAATGTATCAGTACTTGTGTCTGTGAGTACTTGGACAAGTATCAGTACTAGTACTTGAAAAAATGGTATCGGTGCATTAGACATGTGCGATTTGTTTCGGTCCGAATCGAAATTCGGACGAATTTTCGTAAATTCGGACATTCGGATGTATCCGAATTCCGAATTACAGACATAACCAATGCAAACGAATCCGAATTTCCATTTCCGAAATTCGGTAGCGTTCGCACGAACGTTCGTTTTCGTTTTCTGTTCTTATTCGTTTCTTATTCGTTTCGTTCGTTGGAGCAAAGTGACATTAGAGAAGGAGAAAAATATTGTTTACCCCTCAAATGTCACTTTTGCTGCAAACGAACGAATAAGAATAAGAAACAAATAAGAACAGAAAACGAAACGAACGTTCGTACTAACGCTACCGAATTTCGTCCGAATTCCGAATCCGAATTGACTTTCACACCCGAATCCCGAAAAACGAAATAACACAAATCCGAATTTAAAACGAAACGAAACAAATTTTTTGGCAGTGCACATGTCTACGGTGCATCACTTATATATATATTTATTTTTTCAAAATCATACCTTAAAACAGAGATGTACAAATTCCAGGAGCTCCGTATGCTCCTTAAAAATGACAGCTGCCTCCTAAATTTTGAATTTTTCTCTTCTCTAGTCTTGGAGCTGGAAAAGTATCTGTACATGTACTTGTACCGAGTACTTACTTGGTATCTGAACATCCCTAAAATTATACTCGCAAAGGAAGCAAAGGTAAAAGCATCAATGGACTGATAGTCCTCAGTAATTTGTCTGAAGAAGGGGGCGTGTCCCCGAAAACGCGTTCAGCAGTGGTAGCGTGACTCTGCGATCTAGTAGAGCTGCTGGATTATTCTTTATTTTCTTCAATTCATCTCCACAGGTGACAAATTACTGAGGACTAACAGTCCATTGATGCTTTTACCTTTGCTTCATTTGTGAGTATAATTTATTGTACTCCTATTTTTACCAATAAAAAGGATTATTGAACCAGGACAGGCGCCCGTTGTTGTTTTATGTTACAACTTAAAGAGTAGCTGCATACTTCTGTTGGAGATATTCTAACCACTTCTTACCCTGTAGACCATGGGTAGGCAACCTCTGCAATCCAGCTGTGCTGAAACTACAAATCTCATCATGCACCAGCCTCTGGGAATGATGCATGTGGCTGTCGTAGTCTTGAAATGCCTCATGGGACTTGTAGCTCCACGAAAGCCAGAGTGCTAAGGTTGCCTATCCCTGTTGTAGACACGACAGTATGTGAAGGGAAATCTCCATCTCCTCAAAGGGAACACAGACAGTGATAAAAACCTGATTACCGTGATAACCCTTCTATACACTATCCAAATCTAGATAGCAATTTGGTTGGAGTTCATCCCAATATCATCCTGTTAATACTACTTTGAATGTACTATAATTGACTCTCAAATGTGCTTTTATTTCCCGTTAGCCGCTCTTCCCTTCCCTAAACTCATGATGCAAATTTCTTTCAGCTCTAACAATGGAGATAACAGAATATACAGAATCTTTCAATCTAGATTCTTAGATGGCAGGAGACACTGATTATTTTGGCTTTGTCAATAGAATCAGTACCTTGGACAGGTCACGTTTCTATAGGTGCATCAATACATTAATTGGTACATGTTATAGCTATATAATAAACAACATCACATTTCACATATAAGCATATCTCATAATCCGTGCCATTACAGCAACCGAGATATCATACACCTAATTTCACTTTTTTTGCTCAATCAGTGGCTCTGTTAGCAATATTTAGTTAAAAAAAAGGCTTGAATGGAAGCAATAATCTATTTTCATTGAGAGTATGACTTGACAGTTTTATGACACCATTTCATATACATATTTATAGATTTTTCACTCTAGTGGCTATCTATATAGCAGACAATTTATTATATTCACTGGAAATTAACTGCTGAGATTAAATGATAATGATGAAATGATAAGATGAAAGAGAGAGGCTGATTGGTTGGCATGCACATCTGCTCCAGATTTTGATAAATCCCCCTCAGAGTATCTACTGTTTTACTTTCACAAAGAGAGAAAAAAAACACACATTATGCTGCATTCAGGGACTCCTACAGTCAAAACCTACAGATTCTCAGGGCAGGAATTCCCAGGTGTGCCCATTCAGATGAGGCCACTCTACCTGTTCAAGTTAAAGCTGTTTGCTACTTTTGTTCCCCATGGTCCCTTTGTGTGTTGTAAAGTAGCCTCCGCTCTAAGCTTGCTCCTGTTTTGGACTACAATCCCCCTACAAATTAATATACAAAGCATGACATTGTAGTCCATCACGGGAGTGAGCTTGGAGCGGTGGCTACTTTTAAGCACACAGGGACCATTGGGAACAAAAGTAGCCACCCTCCAGAAGGAAGGACAGTGTCTGCACCAATTCAGAGATGATCTGGGGATCTACAGCTTGAATGCATTTTTAAGATTTAAAGTGACACTAAACTCGGGAGTGAAACTTTAAAAATGCATTCTAGTACCCTAACTATTAACAGTACTTGACCTGTGTGTGTTGTAAAGTAGCCACCACTCCAAGCTCACTCCTGTGGTAGACCAGAACTTCAATATAAATTAGTAAACTAAACATTAGATTGTAGTCCATCATGGGAGTGAGCTATGTTAGGATAATTGAAGCAAACACACATTCACCATAGGCTAAGTGACCATTCATTTTCCAGCATTCTCTACTACTTTAATAAAGGAATCCCAATGTTCATTAACCTGTGGACTGGCGTTATAAAAAGGATCATCAAACGCTTAGGGGTGAAATAGCATATATTATTTATCAGTTAGTTTTAGCCACCCCAGTGCAAAGGAAATATTATATTTACTTTCAATTGACCATGGTACAATCTCAATACAAATTAGTAAACTAAATACGACATTGTAATCCATCACAGAAGTGAGCTTGGAGCGGTGGCTACTTTACAACACACACAGGGACCATGGGGAACAAAAGTAGTCACCCTCCAGAAGGAAGGACAGTGTCCGCACCAATTCAGAGAAGAATTGAGGATCTACAGTTGAGTGATACACAAATAGGATACATTTTTGTTAATAGTTAAGGTACTTGAATGCGTTTCAAGATTTACTTCCTGAGTTTAGTGTCACTTTAAATCTCCACAGCCTTCACTGTGTGTTTAGAAAATACCTCTGCAAACATTGTTAGATCACCAGGTTACCCACAAAGGGGGCCAGGGTGGACCACTGCACTAGCATTACCTGCATGAAAAACTGAAGTTCTGATAGAATAGGCATAGGCCATGCTCTCTGTATGCCACTAAATCATTTTTAATTTTAACAGTAAGTACCTTTAAAGTGGATATGCAACATGCAACAAGAATGTGCAGCAAATTAGATAAACAACATGTTAAATTGTAATACAAATTCACTCTAGGTCCTGCCATGTAAAATAATTATCTTCAGTTGCCAGACACAAATTTATATAGTGATCAATTATTTCTATGCAACTTTCTGCAAAATGTTGGAGATTTAAATGAAAGGCCCAAAAAACATATTTTCCACTGCTGATTGTTCTGCACCATCAATTGAAAGAGATTGTGATATTGCTTCACATAAAGCAAAATTGTTTAATAGCTAATTTTTCATTCTATACCAACCTGACTGGCAAACCTCCAACTGTAGCAGCATCTGGTGTTCTTTAATCCTCCCTACGCCAACGTTACTTCTCCCTACACCAAAGTTACTTCTTAGAGAGACCAAAACTAACAGGGTGCCCTGGTATCAGAGACTGTACACTTTATATATTTCTCAGAAATGTAAGTATAATAATGACAGATGCCAATGGTGAAGTACACTTTAAGGTCGATTTATTAAAGGTGTAGAGCACGGATAGGCAACCTCAGCCCTGCAGCTTTGCTGAAACTACAAATTCCATCATGCCTTTGCCTCTGGGAGTCATGCCTGGGGCTGCCAGAGTCTTGTAATGCTGCATGGGAGTTGTAGTTCCACAGCAATAACAGTGCCAAGGTTGTCTACTCCTGGAGGCTGTTTACTTTGTTAAATGTATATCTTTCGGAAAGTGAATGGTTATAATTAAAATAAACCTGTGTTCACTTGAGTATCCAATCATGTGCAAGAGAAATGTCAAAAATAGGATTTTTCCAAGCACATAATTGGCAGATTGAAGAAGACACAACCTAATGGCATGTACTGAGCTCAGTAAGCATTCACTGTTTCATGTGAACATTCTCCACTCCTTTAGGAGATCAAGGTCTTAAAACATTTTGTAAAAATGTAAAAGCCTCTACAAATGTTGAGTCAAATGACTCCTATGACTAGTTCTTGCAGTTCCAGGTAGCCCAGTTACTGAAATGGCTGATCTCAGCAAGAAGAAGAAGCTTGGTGACCTTCCAGCAAAAATATTGTACTTGTACAAACCCTTATCCCTTCTAATGTAAAAAGAAACAAACAGCGATCTTATCTGACATCAGATCAGGGAAGTACACCCTAAAACTGTCCCACAGCTGCACATCTACAATGTACACTATACATATCCATACTGATATTGCAGCAATATAATAGCATATATATCAAACTATAATTGGTTTACATTTTCATTAAATCTTGCTAAAATTTGACATATTTAATTGCATCAATTTGCCATCACCAATAATATTCAAGAATGTATGTATATATATATATATATATATATATATATATATATATATATATATATGTGTGTATGTATTTTGAAATAAAAATATATTAACTCAAATAACGTCTTGCTAGATGAATACATCACTAATAAAAATGATTTAAAACTTATTTATAAAAATATATTTCACATAATCAGACATCACTCTACAGGTCAGCCTATACAGAATAGTTACTATTACATCAAACTGATCTAGAAAGAAACCAACCAGCCAAACAGTACTTATATTATTTTGTCGCAGGGCTAAGTTGATTTGGAATTGAGAAACAAGGATCTGGATATAAAAAAATACCAAATAGCCATAAAAATGGGGCACCATGTACCTCTTTTTTAGGGCTGAGTTGATCTGAAACTGACAAGGACCTGGATACAAAAAATATCCCAAATGACCATAAACATTGGTATTGTGTACCTGATTTTAGGGCTGAGTTGATGTAAAATTAACAAGGACCCGGATGCAAAAAAGGCCAAAGGATCATAAACATGGGGCATCATCTATCTGATTTTGGGGCTGAGTTGATCTGAAATTGACAAACAAGGACCTGGATACAAATAAAATCCCAAATGTCCATAAAGATGTGGCACCACATCTTGCATGTCAGATATATGACACTGGGCTCAATCCACAAAGCTTTAACAGCAAGGATAAAGATCTTCATTCCAGCCATGTGACTGAAACATTAATTGCACTAAAAAAATAACGGTCACGTTTTCTGAAAATAAGATCTTTATTTTGGTATGTTAGCTTTAGGAATCGTTTCTTATTACCATGATGCCCAGGTATAAAAACAGTAGCAGCCAATGAGATTGAATCTGTCACATTTCTGGTGCAAACTACCAAGCAGATGTACATAGACGTCTAATTAGCTGCTATAGGTACCACCTCCAGCTTTTTCTTAGGCAGTGCCATATTATATTATTTATCATGATGTCATACAGCACAGATGCCTTATTGCAGATGCAGTCACTGGGTGCCACTATTTGCTATTGCAAATGAGGGAAGTCTGTCATTGATAGAACATTGACATTAAATGGCATTAAATGGTTCATGGGGACTTACTTCTCGTAGTCAGTCTTGCAGTAGAGTTTATTGTCTCGATAGAAGCAGCTGCTCTCCAGAGGCTCCTTACAGGCACAGCACTGAGCACACTGTTCATGCCATAGACTGTCACTGATCCTCAGGAGGAAACGATCACAGATCACCCGATCACAGCCCTCACACACCCACTTCTGATCCAGAGCTCGTCCTGCCATAGAAGAGGACAGTTTTTATGTCTCCCCTGCTACACACCATCCATAGAAAAACTCCATCATCAGATGTACACGGGACACTTGATTCTGTATCATCTACTGCATTACTGCGTATGTTGGCTCTATATGCCTCTAGCCACATAATGTCGGGCGCTTCACAAACTGACTTGTATCAATTACTGATCATTAAATAGAGCCTTTCGTTTGTTTAATCCTGTACAATATTGAACTATTGAATTGAAATGCCTTTTAGACAGTCGATGTTGCTGATCATCTCACTATAAGTATAGTATCGGTGACAATTGAGTAGAAGTGGGGGATTGCAGTTGTTATAATGTTGTAGATTTGATTGTGTTGGTAGAACAATTATCCAAGATACAACCATGTAAAAGTCTGAGAAATAAACCCTCTTAATCATTAGTTCACCCAATTCCCATGCTGGGCTGCAGACAATTCACCTCCCCATGATTTCACTAGAAATACAGACTCAGGTTTTACCAAATAATCCAAAATGACATTATGTGATGTTGTGAAGTAATCATTTTATTTGTATCTACTTTTATTATTTACTATCGTTTTCATCCCAACTGTTACTTTGTACAAATGTGTCATTTCTATTCGTGTTATATTTCACAATGTAAGCCTCTGGTAAAGCCCAGGAGGGTTCTTTACAATGCACCTTTCCTTTTAGAACTGCCCCCTGGAACATTTATTTACTGTAGATGTTATTGTAATATTTGTGTTTCTTTTGGTATAAGCGATGTATTTCATCAGATCATGTATCCCATCTACCTACCCATCATCTATATATATATCGGTGAAGTTCTCCAGTTTTACCCTGGCTGACAATCCCGAATGTTATTGTCCCATTTTCAGTGACCCACAGCTGTCATTGGGATCAGAACAAAGTTGGACCTCTACCTCTAATACAGTTTAGTGTATATAATGTAGTGTGTATTTTCCAAGTGCAGTATATTGTGGTTTTTCTGGATTTATTACACATAGCACACTGCATTTCCATAATCATTCACATAACATTGAGAACTGGTAAAGGGTGTCCGTCCCTGGATGAGCAGATATATGAATCTCATCCCCTGTACTGGGGGGCTCTCAGCTGCTGGGATGTGAAATCCCGAGAAATCTCATAAAAACATAATAGATGTAACCCTCCGGCATGAGGGCTACAAAGGGTTAATATTCTTTATTAAATCTGCTGAGCCCCAGGGTGTAAGTCCTGAACCCGACTGCTGAGCTTCATTACTGCTGCCTCTCCAATAACTGCTGTGTGTGTTTATATGAGGGTGGAGGGGTGCCATCTATCTAAATCTATCTATCTATCTATCTATCTATCTATCTATTCTTTCATCCACTATCTGTCTATCTATTATATAATATATCTGTCTATATGTAACTATGTATGTATATATGAATGTATCTATCTTACACCTGTTTAAAACGTTTGCACAGTATTGTGTGTGTATACACATGTATGTATGTATATATCTATATATATCTATCTATTTATATATAAATAACAGGAGTTTCAAATGTAAATTTAAATTAAACTATAACTGTATTCTATATCTATATCTTTAGATCTGTAACTATATTTCTCTCTCTGTCGGTCTATCTATCCATATAATTCCTTATTTTCAATAGAACACAAGGCTCAGTTCAGGAATCCAAGTATTAATAAACTAAAAAAGATATATGATTAATATCTATCACATACACTGCTTTTGAATATATAGACGTATACAATATAATAATGTAAAGTCAAGTAATAATCCATAAGTCTCGGGACACACCGACTGCTGCATGACATGGCTGCTATTTACACTGCCAGATATGATCATCTGACACATCTACCTGTTTATATATATTGGACCTGTTTAGTTATTTTAGTCCTTTATGTCTACTGTCTGTCTGTCCACTCTCACTTCTTTTTTTTCTAGAATCCTTGTTATCTGCTAATATTCACTCTCTTTTACTTGATAAAAGGTCTTTCTTCGAATATTGGTATCTGTGTAATCTTTATCCTTCCTCCTTTATCACTTTAATGTTGCCTTATACACCGTCTCTCTCTCTCTCTCTCTCTCTCTCTCTCTCTCCCTCTTCCTCT
>NW_017306646.1:314690-319587 GCF_000935625.1 Nanorana parkeri | reverse complement strand
GCGCTCTCTCTCTCTCTCTCTCTCTCTCTCTCTCTCTCTCTCTCTCTCTCTCTCTCATGACTATATAATTAAAACATTCCAACATAATAATGTAAAGTTGAATCATTGTGCTGTTATACCGATCATCATTAAGATAAAGGATCATCTCCTTTATCTTAATGATTCTCTATCTGTTGCAATGCCCTAGTTTTGCCTGTACTAACTTTTTATATCCTGTTAACATATAAATGTATGATATATTTCTTGGATGACATATAACCATGGTATATACACCAAAGTTCTGAAGTCCCTGAGTTACTTATATCCAGGATCATATTTGATTGTACGATGACTTTTACATGCACACATTCAAATTAGAGATTTATATAATGTCAAAAGTCCGAATCTAAAAGTGTTGAACATGAAGTGTCCTTGGTGACCCGAATATGTATATATCTGGGCGATTATAGCATTATTGTGAAATACAACCAATGATTCGATCCAGAGACAAACACAGCTCTTTCCTGGGAACAGACAATCTACATCTGATCGTTACAATCCAATACACCGCCTGAATCAGACAGGATCTGAACCCACTTCCACACCTCACCACTGACACTCACCGAATAAAGACAGATTGGAGGAGTTCTCAATGACATTCTGGATATTATCCCCCATTTTCAGTCCATCAAGCATCGTGACACACTGAAAGTACAAACAACACGTCAGGGACTTGGACAAATGTAATAAAGTCACAGCAGTATATTGTAGACCTTTTCTGCACAGTGCAATGAAAATGTCATTATACCAAAATAACAAAGTAATGAAAAATCAATGAATAAACTGATCTTCTCTAGTTGTAAACGGAATTAAATATATTTAAGCTGATTGTTTTAAAAAAAAATCATACATATATATATTATTGATGTCTTTCATATACAATATGTGTAAAAATGGGTAATGAATTCTATTAAATCAATTTAAACATACAAATGACGGTGTTTATTCTAACAGTATACACACAGCAATTTAATTATTAAACGAACATCAGTATTTATAGCAAATATCCAAGAAAACCAGTTCTAGGTCTTCAACGTATACAGACGAACCTTACATACACTTAGGGGTCTATTCATCAATGTTTTTCCCGCAGGATTCACATATTTTCACCTACGACTCCAGTAGCATAAAGTGTGAATGTGGGGTAAAAGTTATATGCATCTCGGTTGAAAACATTGAATAACAGGCCCTTTAGGTTTACTTTATGCCAGACTCTCCCTGTTTTGACAGGTCATCACAGCACAGATAATTATTTCACTGTTACAATTAAATAACAATTAAACTAAATATAAATCAAATGTGCTAGATCGATCAATAGATTGGCGATTGATTGATTAATTGAGACAGGCAGGTAAACCAATAGAAACTATAAAGAGATGTCCTTAGAAGGAGACATTTTTTCATAAAAATAAAAGGAGAACATTAACTGGTTGCTCTAGGAAACAGCTCCAGTTTTGTGTTCATTTTCGTTTTTCCAATTTTCCAGTTTTGATAGGTTAGTCCAAAGAGCAAGTAAAGGAATATATGATAGACAGAAAGAAAAAAAAAATCGAAAGAGAGAGAGACATAGATAGATAGATAGATAGATAGATAGATAGATAGATAGATAGATAGGCAATATACAGAAGATAGATTGAGAGAAAGATAGATAGATTGATTGATAGATAGATAGATAGATAGATAGATAGATAGATAGATAGATAGATAGATAGGCAATATACAGAAGATAGATTGAGAGAAAGATAGATAGATAGATAGATAGATAGATAGATAGATAGATAGATAGATAGATAGATAGGCAATATACAGAAGATAGATTGAGAGAAAGATAGATAGATAGATAGATAGATAGATAGATAGATAGATAGATAGATAGATAGATAGATAGATAGATAGGCAATATACAGAAGATAGATTGAGAGAAAGATAGATAGATAGATAGATAGATAGATAGATAGATAGATAGATAGATAGATAGATAGATAGATAGATAGGCAATATACAGAAGATAGATTGAGAGAAAGATAGATAGATAGATAGATAGATAGATAGATAGATAGATAGATAGATAGATAGATAGATAGATAGATAGGCAATATACAGAAGATAGATTGAGAGAAAGATAGATAGATAGATAGATAGATAGATAGATAGATAGATAGATAGATAGATAGATAGATAGATAGATAGGCAATATACAGAAGATAGATTGAGAGAAAGATAGATAGATAGATAGATAGATAGATAGATAGATAGATAGATAGATAGATAGATAGATAGATAGATAGGCAATATACAGAAGATAGATTGAGAGAAAGATAGATAGATAGATAGATAGATAGATAGATAGATAGATAGATAGATAGATAGATAGATAGATAGATAGGCAATATACAGAAGATAGATTGAGAGAAAGATAGATAGATAGATAGATAGATAGATAGATAGATAGATAGATAGATAGATAGATAGATAGATAGATAGGCAATATACAGAAGATAGATTGAGAGAAAGATAGATAGATAGATAGATAGATAGATAGATAGATAGATAGATAGATAGATAGATAGATAGATAGATAGGCAATATACAGAAGATAGATTGAGAGAAAGATAGATAGATAGATAGATAGATAGATAGATAGATAGATAGATAGATAGATAGATAGATAGATAGATAGGCAATATACAGAAGATAGATTGAGAGAAAGATAGATAGATAGATAGATAGATAGATAGATAGATAGATAGATAGATAGATAGATAGATAGATAGATAGGCAATATACAGAAGATAGATTGAGAGAAAGATAGATAGATAGATAGATAGATAGATAGATAGATAGATAGATAGATAGATAGATAGATAGATAGATAGGCAATATACAGAAGATAGATTGAGAGAAAGATAGATAGATAGATAGATAGATAGATAGATAGATAGATAGATAGATAGATAGATAGATAGATAGATAGGCAATATACAGAAGATAGATTGAGAGAAAGATAGATAGATAGATAGATAGATAGATAGATAGATAGATAGATAGATAGATAGATAGATAGATAGATAGGCAATATACAGAAGATAGATTGAGAGAAAGATAGATAGATAGATAGATAGATAGATAGATAGATAGATAGATAGATAGATAGATAGATAGATAGATAGGCAATATACAGAAGATAGATTGAGAGAAAGATAGATAGATAGATAGATAGATAGATAGATAGATAGATAGATAGATAGATAGATAGATAGATAGATAGGCAATATACAGAAGATAGATTGAGAGAAAGATAGATAGATAGATAGATAGATAGATAGATAGATAGATAGATAGATAGATAGATAGATAGATAGATAGGCAATATACAGAAGATAGATTGAGAGAAAGATAGATAGATAGATAGATAGATAGATAGATAGATAGATAGATAGATAGATAGATAGATAGATAGATAGGCAATATACAGAAGATAGATTGAGAGAAAGATAGATAGATAGATAGATAGATAGATAGATAGATAGATAGATAGATAGATAGATAGATAGATAGATAGGCAATATACAGAAGATAGATTGAGAGAAAGATAGATAGATAGATAGATAGATAGATAGATAGATAGATAGAAATAGAAAATAGATAAATAAAGAAACAGAAAGAGAGAGAGTGAAAAAGCAAGAAAGAAAGAGGAAAAAAAGAAAGAAAGATTGCTAGACATACAGTATGAAGGACAAACTAATAACATTAAGTAATAAAGAAGGAAGGACATAAAGATTACACAGATACCAATAAAACGTTTTATCAAGTAAGAGAGAGTGAAAATTAGTAGATAACAAGGATTCTAGAAAAAGAAGAAGTGAAAGTGGACAGACAGACAGTAGACATAAAGGACTAAAATAACTAAACAGGTCCAATATATAAACAGGTAGATGTGTCAGAAAATCATATCTGGCAGTGTAAATAGCAGCCATGTCATGCAGCAGTCGGTGTATCCCGAGGCAGACACTCACCCAGATGTATAGGACAGGAGGAGGAAGGTCCCGGTCATATACACAGATAGTGATGGGATCCTGATATAAGGAGCAGTGCTCCCTCTGTCCTGGGACTTGTCTCCACCTCCTGGCTCCAGGTTAGGAGGACAGCCCTCTCCTCACACACTGGCCACCAGCGTTGATTTGGAAGCCAGCCTCTGACACCTGTCACTCTTCAGTAGCTGCCTGCTGGGAGATCGGGAGCCCCGAGGACGATGATCACACCCCGTCTGCATGCATTGTCGTATGTGGGATACCTGCAGTCCGCTCCCTGAGCTGTGATCGGGGCGCAGTGATTCCTCTGTGTCACTCTCATTCAGTCACTCCTCTGGTAATCTCAGCGTGGCAGAGATCTTCTACATCATCTTCCATAGTTCAGGCTACACCTCCCTCTGTCAGGGAAGCTGGAGTGGAGAGAAAACTTCCTGATGTTCCTTCCAGTTTTAATTCTTTCCTCTGCCAGACGCGCCTCTCCTTGTCCCCTGATTGCAGAAGTCTTCTTCCCTGTATTACATTCATCCAGCTATGACTTCCCTTATCCCACACAGGGCTGTTCAGTCCTCTGATCACTCATAAGCTTCTCCTGCAGTTCATTATCATTGTTCATTTCAGAGCTTTTACATCATACACTTTCCAGGAGTCACACACCAAGAGATATTTAACCCAATCACTGCACTCTCACATAAGCGTTAAAGGCATATCCCACTTTTTCAAAAAATGAGTGACACTCAGGGCAGCCTTCAGAAATGTCGGGGCCCCTTACAGGCTTTAGGCCGGCCCCCGCACCACCCGGTCGCAACAACCACCTCATCCCCCCCCCC
>NW_017306646.1:310125-314111 GCF_000935625.1 Nanorana parkeri | reverse complement strand
CAGTCACATCAGTCTCTGTACAGAGGAGCTTACAATCTAATGTCCTCACCCCAGTTACATCACTCTCTGTACAGAGGAGCTTACACTCGTGTCCCCACCCACAGTCACATTACCGGCTGGACGCAGGGCTTCGTGACGCGCTGGACACTAGACATGTGCACCGGGAAAAAAATTGTTTTATTTCAGCTTGTTTTGATTCGGATTTTGTGTTATTTTGTTTTTAGGGATTTGGACGAAATTCGTTAGTGGTAGTCTGTTCGAATGTTCATTTCCGTTTCATGTTCGTATCATTCGTTTCATTGCAGCAAAGTGACATAAACATTATTTTTTTGTCACTTTGCTGCAATGAAAATTCGTCCACAAACGAAAATGTGTACAGACTACCGCTAACGAATTTCGTCCTGAAAACTAATTTTTCCGAAACGAATGTCTACTGGAAGCAGGGCTTAGGGTTAGTTCACACCATAAGCAGTGCGCTCCGGTCCGATTTAAGTGAATGGCACCGTAGCCATGCCCTCCGGCTGCAATGCGATCGCCCGCACGGGATCACAAGGTACATTGTGTATGCAGTGCATTCAGGTGCAGTGCGATCAAAATAGTGCTTGCAGCATTTTAATCGCACTGCACCTGAACGCACTGCAGGCACAATGTGCCTTGCGATCCTGTGCGGGTGATCGCATTGTGGCCAGAGGGCGTGGCTACAGTATCATTCACTTCAATGGCCCACCACGCCCCCTCCAGCCCAGCAAAAAAGTGATCTGGCCGCAATGCAATGCAGTGCGTTCCGGCTGGAGCGCACTGCAAGTGGTGTGAACAGGCCTTAAAACGGTACAAGGAGCAGCCATATTCTTGGTATAACCACTTCCAGCGGAGCACGTACATTTACATGAACCCGCGGGAAGTGGTTAAAAAAAAACCCACACATACACGTAATGAAACACACATATCACACACTCATTAAAAACACACACACATAGCTTTATTAAAAAAAAAAAAATCACACACACATAAAAAAAACACACAATAAAAACACACATACACACACAACTAATAACAATAGTTAATAAAAAAAATGTCGCCCTCTCCTGCTTACCTGTTTTGCGGGAAGGGTGGGCTGCATTCCTGGGCTCCAGTGTGACACATGGGGATTATAGTAATGGTGGAGTGTAGGATCAATGTGATCTGCATCTCAGGCTGATGCAGACCTACTAATCGATCCCCGCCTGTGTCACTGACGGCACCACAAGGGAACGATCAGTATGATCTGCATCAGCAAGAGATGCAGATCATACTGATTCTCCACTGGACCACCAGGGAATTATTTTCATTTAATATATTGCCGTTTCGGCAATATATTAAATGAGATGTGGGCACTTGCCAGTTTTAAAGAGGGCTGCCGCTACTCGCGGCGGCCATCTTTAAAAACGTAATGTGCAGTCAGTCAATGCAGTGGAGGCAGACTGGAGACAGGGGGACACCGGAGGCCCGCACAGAGAGAGCACCCCAGGTGAGGATCTTGAGTGTACGGGCCCCGGCTTCCTCCGGTGCTGCGGGGGCCCGGCCGCCTCCACCTCCTGCCAGTCACCTGTACGGCCGTCGGCTGATAGTCATGTAAGGTACCCGGCCAGGCCCCTCAGGCGGCGCTGGGCCCCTTACTTGCGTATCGGCCGTACCCCCCTGAGGTCGGCCCTGGTGACACTAAACTCAGGAGTTAAATCCGAAAAATACATTCAAGTAGCTTAACTATTAACAAAAATGTATCCTATTTGTGTATCACTCGGCTGTAGACCCTCAAATCATCTCTGAATTGGTGCTGACACTGTCCTTTCTTATGGAGGGTGGCTACTTTT
This sequence comes from Nanorana parkeri, assembly GCF_000935625.1. Classification (NCBI taxonomy): domain Eukaryota; kingdom Metazoa; phylum Chordata; class Amphibia; order Anura; family Dicroglossidae; genus Nanorana; species Nanorana parkeri. The sequence continues at coordinate 312,261 of NW_017306646.1, read as the reverse complement.
GTTCCCCATGGCCCCTGTGCGTGTTGTAAAGTAGCTACTACTCCAAGCTCACTCCTGTAATGGACAACAATTTCAATACAAATTAGTAAACTAAGAGGGTTATTCACAAAGCTGCCGAAGGATCCAGCCGTAGCTTTGGCTGATCCTTCAGCTAGCTTCGGTTACAGGAGCAATTTGGTTCAGTAGAACCGAAGGGCTGCTGTACGTGATATTCACTATAGCCCATACAGCTCTCGAAGTTGGCCGAGCAGCTCAGTCGAGCCGAAGGCATATGCTTCGGCTCGACTGAGCCGAGGTGAAAGCCGAAGCTGGCTGAACGGCCGGCCATTGGCCGACCGACAGCCTGCTACTGACTGCTGGGCGGAGCCAGACGTCATCTCACAGCTGGCTCCGGCCACTTGCACAGACAGATCAGCGTCCCTGGTTACCAGGTAACCATGGATGCTGATTTCCAGACAGCCCAACTCTCCCGGACGCTCCGGGAGTCTCCCGCTATTAGATAGCAGCTCCCGGCCGCCCGGGAGAGAAACACTTTCTCCTGGAAAGTTTTACTCTGCTCGATCAAGCAGAGTAAACCTTTCCCTGCTCTGTTGTCTTTTTGTTTTCTTCTTCTGACATCGGAGCCGTTGGCTGCCGTCAGAATAAAAAAAAAAACAGCATAGGAATGCATAGCTACATTCCTATTGGCTATTTCAATTTGCAATAGCCAATAGCAAACTAGCTATTGCACCCTCGACTGAGCCTAGGGGAAATCCGAAGCTGGCCAAACGGCCGGTCATTGGCCGGCTGAAAGACTGCTACTGACAGCTGGGATGAGGGGAACAGCTGATCGGTCCTGAATTCTCCCTTCTATCCGACTTTGTGAGTGCAATACAAAGTTGGATAGAAGTGAGATTTCAGGACCAATCAACTGTTCCAGGGCAGAACTGCTCTCCTGCACATACCGTCAGCGATGCCGATCTGCCCGGGAACAGCGGAGAAAGCTTTGAATTCTACACCTTTTGCCGGTCACACATTTTTACCCTGGAAAAAAATGGGCGTGACTACGTTAGAATGTGTGACCATGTGACTGGTCACATATTCCACCGCCGAAAAAATGTGCGTGATTACATTAGAATGTGTGATCACTTCACCGATCACACATTCTAACGCTGTCACAATCTGTGATAGAACCCCCCTAAAGAAGGAAGGACAGTGTCAGCACCAATTCAGAGATGATTTGAGGATCTCTAGCCAAGTGATACACAAATAAGATACATTTTTGTTAATAATTAAGGTACTTGAATGTTTTTAAGATTTAACTCATGAGTATAGTGTCTCTTTAATACACTTTCCTGAAGTCACCAAGGGATATGTAACCCGATCACTAAACTCTCATATAAGCTTTAAAGGCGTATTACACTTTTCGCAAAAATTAAAGCGCTATTAAAACCTGAAAAAAAGAATAAAGTGCTGTAGACCATTCCCTTACAGGGTCCCATGGAGCCACCCTTGCATGTGCGCTCCTGGCATGCATAGAATAACACAACTTTTCTGAAAGCCTGCCACAACAAGTCATTCCTCTCTCCTTAGTACACATTAGTACACATGCACCACCCTACAGCTCCCTCTCCCCTTTCCTTAGTACACATGCACCACCCTACAGCTCCCTCTCCGTAGTGCGCAAACACCACCCTCCAGCTCTCTTTCCTCTCTCCTTAGTGCACACATGCAGGGCCGGCCTTAGGCCTTTAGGCGCCCTGTGCGAGAAAGCTTTACAGCGCCCCTCAGTGACCACACCCCTCAGTGACCACACCCTTTAGTGGCCACACCCCCAGTAACCACACCCATTTATCACCCATATTTTTGGTAAAATATAAAAAGCGGGGTCACGTCGGGTAAATAGACACCAAACATGTCATGCTTTAAAATTGCGCGCACCCGCGAAATCGCAAGAAATTACCATGCCCAAAATTGACCATAGGTGACGCTTTAAAAGCTTTTACTGCTCATCAGTTTAGTGTTATCAGTGATTGATAGCCCTACAATTATTTCTCTCATTCCGACGTTCGCGGCGATATGTAACATGTGCGGCGTAATGGCCGCAATCGTCGTTTTCACACGTATGCGCACCCGACGCCTGTTTGCATGCGTGTA
>NW_017306646.1:303918-310101 GCF_000935625.1 Nanorana parkeri | reverse complement strand
CCGCCCCCAGGACGAGCTGTGTCGGCCGCACGGCGCCCTTGTTGCCATGGCGCCCTGTGCGGCCGCACTGCTCGCACACCCCTAAGGACGGCCCTGATGCCACCCTCCAACTCCCTCTCCTCTCTCCTTAGTACACACACACCACCCTCCAGCTCCCTCTCCTCTCTCCTTAGTACACACACACCACCCTCCAGCTCCCTCTCCTCTCTCCTTAGTGCACACCAGTGATGTGCAGTGGAGTCTGTTCTTGGTGAGGCATTTCCCCCTGCCTGCCCCGCCCCCAGCCTACCTCCGTCACGCCCCCAACCCAGTCACCGAGCTGTGTGGAGGAAAGAGGGAGGACGGAGAAGGGAGGAGAGAAGGAGGAGCCTCCCTGTCCCTCACTTGCTCGTCACCGGTGAGGCATCAAGATCGATGTCCTCACCGTTAATTTTTCTCCTTTTTTTTGATTGGGCAGCTTGGACCAATGACGCTTTGCCATTGGTCCAAACCATCCACAGAGCTCACGCCTCTAAAAGCAAGTAGAAGCTGTAGCAGCTCTTGCCTCACTATTTTAGGCTTACACAAGCATTGGGGAAGCCCGCTGCTGTGAAACCTAACTTAACTGTCAAAAGCCGGAGGCAGTACCGCCTGTAACTAACAGGGAGAGCTTCGTACATGACACGTTACACGGCGGGGAGACTGTCCCTGCTGTGTAACCTGCTAGAAGCTAATCTGAATGGAGAAAAAGCTGTCAGCTTCAGATTTGAAGCTGACAGCTTTTTCCTCCATAATACTAGGTGAGGCTCTGCCTCACCTGCCTCCCCTGACCGCATGTCCCTGGTGCACACACACCACCCTCCAGCTCCCCCTTCTCTTTCCTCAGTGCACACATGCCACTCTCCAGCTCCCTATCCTGTGCACACAGGAGCACACACACCACCCTCCAGCTCCTTCTCCTCTCCTCAGTGCATATGCCCCACCCTTAAGCTCCCTCTTCTGTCTGCTTAGTGCACACACATCACCCTCTAGCTGCCTCTCCTGTCTCCTCAGTGTGTACACGCCATCCTTCAGCTCCCTCTTCTGTCTCCTTAGTGCACACATGCCACCCTCCAGCTCCCTCTTCTCTTTCCTCAATGCACACACGCCACCCTTCAGCTCCCTATCCTCTGCACACAGTAGCACACACGCCACCCTCCAGCTCCCTCTCCTCTCCTCAGTGCGTATATGCCCCACCCTTCAGCTCCCTCTTCTGTCTCCTTAGTGCACACACACCACCCTTCAGCTCCCTCTTCTCTTTCCTCAGTGCACACACGCCACCTTCCAGCTCCATCTCCTGCAAAAAAGAGTGAAATAGTTTGAAAACAGAATCTTATGGCGAAAACACATTGTCATTGTTTATTATACACTAGACATGAAAAACATTTGGTTCAGTTTGTCTCATTTCAAATTTTTCGTTATTTAACTTTTTGGGATTCAGGTCCAAAAGTCAATTCGTTTTGGGATTCCAACAAATCGGAAATTTTAATTATATTTTTCACAGAAACAATAATTTTATGAAAGGGGGCACCCAGATTCCTATCAGCCCCCAAAATAAATTAACTTTTCTGATTCAGATGAATCTGAATCCCGAAAAATGAATTAATGAAAAATCCGAAACGAACCAAAACAAATTTTTTTGCCGGCGCACATGTCTACTCAGCATATAGTGAAGCCATTTTTTATTTCTCTGGCACATAAATACAATATCATTCACTTTGCAATTGGGGGGAGCGACATAAGTTAATCAAGTAGGGATGCACCAATACCGGTTTTTCAGTATCGAGTATGAGTACCGATATTTTTTTTCCGGTACTCGCCCATACCGAATACCAATACCGGAAGTCCCATTAAGGAAGCCAGGCGGTGTGTAATGACTCCCCACCTGGCTTCCTGATTAGCCTGGAAGCTAGGCGAAGAGCAAAGACTCGCCACCCGGCTTCCAGATTAGCAGGGAAGCCGTCTCCATGCACCTTGGTCACCAGATGACCAGGAAGCATGGAGCCGGCCAATCAGGAAGCTGGGGGGCGATTAATGATTCACCACCTGGCTTCCTGATTGGCCTGTAAATTTTTATTTTCCTCTAAGGGCAGATTACTAGATTTCCCTTTACTTCCTGGAACACTAGGACGTGTGACTAGGACATGTGACCATGCACATCATCTTAGGGGAAGAAAATGCCTTTTCCCGAGATTACAGATGAGATTACAGATGAGATTTCCCAGCAATGCTCTGCTGAGGTAACCTTCCCAGGATACAATGCTTGGGTACATGCCAAAGGACCAGGAAGTGAAAAAAAACTAAATTGTAAAATACAAATATGTTTGTGAGATGATTTCATATCAGCATGCAGAGCTGAATGCTAATGTGATTTTTAGTCATAGGGGGTAAATGTCCAATTTGAGTGTAAAAGGCAGAATAAGTTAAAGCAGTATTAAACTCTAAAACTTATTTTCCATAATGAATCCAGATCAAACAAAATATACATTGCCCAGTAAAGTATTGCTTTATATTTTTCCCAAACACTTAGGGGTCTATTCACGTAGCAGCCGAAGGATTTAGCCCTAGCTTCGGCCGATCCTTCGTCTGACACGGAGCCGTGTCAGAATAGAAAAAATAAAATAAAATTTGTGATGTGATGTTACGGCTGGCTCCGGCCACTTTCAGAGAGATCAGCGTCCCTGGTTACCTGCTAACGTGCTAACCAGGGACACTGATCACCAAACAGCTAACTCTCCCTAGCGGCCCGTGAGTCTCTTGCTCCCAGCCGCCAAGGAGAGAAACACTGCTGTGTCTTTTTTTCTTTATTCTGACACGAGCGATGTCAGAATAGAAGAAAAAAAAAAATTCCCATTGAAAAGCATTGGGACATTACTATTGGCTATTTCAATGTGCAATAGCCAATAGCAAACTAGCATTGCACCCTCCCTCTGCTGCAGTTCTCCATCAGGCCCACAACTACTGATTGACAGCAGCAGAGGGCAGGAACAATAGCTAGTTTGCTATTGGCTATTGCAAATTGAAATAGCCAATAGGAATCTAGCAATGCATTCCTGTGGCCAAAATTTGTTTTTTTTTCCTATTCTGACACGGCTCCGTGTCAGAATAAAGAAAAAAATGAAGAAGCAGTGTTTCTCCTTGAGAGTTCTTTTGTTTTTTTTTTGGACGGCAGCAGAACCGCCGGACAATAGAAAACAGTTGGGCGGAGCTAGCTGTCACTGCTAGCTCCGCACAATCGTTTTCTATTTATTTTTTCTACTTTTTAAACAATTTTTCTGTTCTGCTCTGTCCCACAGAGGGACCGAGCAGAACAGCTGAGCCGAATGCTGAAAAGCCACCCGATGTACGGCTGATTTCAGCCGATATACGGCTGAAATCAGCCGTACCAGCCTGAAGTGAATAGCCGAACAGCGTTCGGCTCACTTCGCTTTAGGTCGGTCATTCACTCGGCTGCCTACGGCAGCTTAGTGAATAGACCTCTTACAGTCATCATGTTTCGGAACAGCTGCTTCCAGGTCTCTCAGCTCAGCTTCCCTGAACTTCCTGTCCAGTACAAGATCACAAAGGACAGAGCAGACTCCAGTAACTGTTCATCTACTAGCTTGGAGAAGGGATGAGAGGGGAGCAGGGGGGAGGGCAGTAGCTTGATTTGCTGTTGTCTTTGTGTTTGCGGAGACACACACAGCTTGCTTTGTGTCGGCCGAACATGCTCAGCATGTTCGGCCGGCCCGAAGTGCAGAAGGAGTTCGACTCAGCCGATCCAACATCTGGATCGGCTGTGCCGAACCTCCGGCAGGCTACTCACTGCTGTTCGGGCTATTCTTAAAGATCCCGAACAGCAGTGAGTGAATAGCCGAATGCCGCCGAGCGGTATTCAGCTCGGCTGTTCTTCTCGGTCCCTTAGAGGTACCGAGCAGAACAGAAAAACAGTGAAAAAAGTTAAAAAAAGTAAATAGAAAACGATTGTGCGGAGATAGCAGTGACAGCCATAGTCCACCATTGTTACTGCCAGGAAGCAGATCCAGAGCAATGGAGAGAATGCATGTAGACCAGCCTTATTCAACCAGGGTACTTTGGCCCCCTGACATGCCTTCTGGCTTCCTCAGGGGTGCATCGAAATGTTCACACAGTGTCATGCCTGTCCATGGTACAGGTAGGCTTCTGATGTGAAGGGGCTCCTGATGTGAAGGGGAAGCTCTGATATGAAAGGAGGGGGCTGTTATGTGAAGGGGTGCTCCTAGTGTGAGAGGGTGGGCTTCTGATGTGAAGGGGAATCCTAATGTAAGGGCAAGCTCCTGATGTAAAGGGGGGCTCTAATGTGAAAGGGGAATTCTGATGTGAAAGGGGCGGGGCTCTTATGTGAAGATGGGTTCCTGATTTGAAGTGAGGACTCTGATGTGTAGGGGGAAATCTGTTTTTTGTGTTTTGCATAGGATCCTCCCCTTATCTGAGATAAGGGTCTGGTATGACTTTTGAAAAGGCCACATGTTTTTTACATTTCCTTTTTTTCCCATTTTAGACTGGGGTTCCTCAATATTGTGCATACTTTTAAAGGGTACCATGACTGAAAAAAAAAAAAGGTTGGGAAACACTGATGTAGACAGGAAGTGTCTGAAAGGGGATGTAAGAGATCGAGGTTACATAATTTCCAGAATAAATGGGATAGCTTTTCATTCCTGACTATTGATAAAGTGCATGTACAGCCAAAACTTTCCTTTTCATCCTGGGAAGGCATAAAGCTCTTTTTGTTATTTTTTTGCTCTCTGTGCCCATTTGAGGAAATTTTCCTTCACTTCTTGTCCAAGGGATGCCACAGAATGTTACAGTAATTGTCTTCAAAGTGAGAGGAATTCCTCTGTTATGTAGTTGTCCTCACTTTCCCTCACCTCTTGTTCTGGTGAAAACTCAAACATTTTGGATTTGCCATAAACCTCTGCCTTGGTGACAGTCACCAGGACAAACACACACAAACAGTTAGTCTACCCAGCAGGGAAACAGAAGCAATATTAACTTGACATGTATTCTAATCCTTCTCTACTCTATCCAAACCTACAAAATATGTTCTGGCTTACTTAAAATTCTCAAAACAGAACAGCTCCCCTCTAACAATCTTAAGGCATTTGCTATACATGTGTTAAAATGTGAGCACACAAATACATACTGATAGCCATGTACTGTGAGATTGTATAGTCCATACAGTTAAGAATCAAGCTCCTTGAAGGAATTGTAGAATGTATGGATGACAATAAATAGAAGGGTTTTGGACAATTACAAAAAACATTGTGGCACTATTTGTGGAAATCTTGCAGCATTTTGTGAAGTAAAACAATCTGTGCATTTTACTGTTTTAAATAATAATACATAATACATTATTATGCATGTTGATGGTTTAACAATGCACTGTGTAAGGGTTTTGCAGTAAGTTGATGATCATCTTCAATAGCACCAATGTGCATACATGGAGTAAACAAACACAACTTCTTCTGAACAGATTAAAACGCACATAATAAAGAATACACACCCTGCCTTGCAACCTACTGAAAAGAATTGAGACAGGTATGTATTTTATTCTGTGGACTCAGGTTTTTCCTTCCATGGATAGGCAGATGCTCTTCAAAAATGACTGGCAGGGAGACGTTTCCCTGTTGTTTGCGGTAAAAGGATTAGTCTGTGCTTCTTATGTGACTCACTGATGGATAATTAGTGCATACCACCTTCCTTCCCTCGCCCCATTGAAAAGAAAGGAGGATCAGTCAAGTCACACAGATTTCCCAACAAACTTGATAATCTCAGTAAGCGGAAATGAACATTTCCAATTATAGAGGCATTCATCATCTCCTCTGAGGGCACCCCTACACAGTTTGATCAAGGTGCAAGAATTGCAGCATTGCACTGGGCTGCTAGATCAGAGAAAATTGACCAGCCAGTAGCTGAATCTCTCTGCCTCTCCACAATGTGGAGAAATCCTATATAATGTGGCATAGTACTTTTCCTCTACAGCTACAGCATAGGGGTATCCCCTGCCCTCAGCTGATTGGGGGTGCGGAAGACCTTCCGTCCATCTCCTCTGGAATCCCACTGCTCTCCCCCATCTGTATGCAGCGGAGATCCGAGGAAAAGTAAAGGAAGTGGTGCAGCCGGCGGCGGGGAAGAGGGGGTCGGGGC
>NW_017306646.1:303113-303534 GCF_000935625.1 Nanorana parkeri | reverse complement strand
GGGAGCCGCTGTCACAGAAGTAAGGCTGAGCGGTGAGAAGAGAAAGAGAGAGAGACGCTCAGCCAGGATCTGACAGCCAGCGCCTCTCTCTCTCCTCACCGCTCAGCCTTACTTCTGTGACAGCGGCTCCCTCCACCGCTCCCCCTGCGGCTGAAGTGCTTCTTTCACTTCTCCTCAGATCTCCCCTGCCTCTGCCCGGGAGAACAACAGGGATCCAGAGGAGAAGCTGAGCCCCCCTGTGTGCGTGGCAGAGTGGCGGAGGATTGGTACATATCAGTGATATGTTCCGATCCTCTGTGCAGAGCAAACACTGGAGCGATCAGCTGATCACTCCAGTGTTTGTGTCCTCAATTTCTTTTTCTATTTTAAAAGGGAAATATCAGGGGGCTGTTTAGACCCCTAATATTTCCCCGAAGCCCCC
>NW_017306646.1:302243-303070 GCF_000935625.1 Nanorana parkeri | reverse complement strand
TAAAAGTAAAATACAAAATAGTAAAAAACACAAAAAAATCCTGGAGGAGGGGCGCTGGGTGACGTTACGCTCCTGTTGGGGGGGCATGTTTTTTTTGGCGGAATGTGTGGGGAAGAAGGGGAGAGGAGGAGAAGGGGCTGTTTTCCTCAATAATTACAACTCCTCATATCTTGCTGACTTTAGCACACTAGTAGTGATTGTTATTATACCCAGAATTGCTATTTAAATGCTTTATCTGTTGGTTTTCTATTGAAAAAAATAAAAGAGAACAAATGTTAGGTTAAACTGTAGAATCAATAATGTTTAAAGTTACACTAAACTCAGGAGTTAAATCATCAAAATGCATTCAGGTACTATAACTTTATAGTTGTATCTTATTTGTGTATCACTCAGCTGTAGATCCTCAAATCATCTCTGAATTGGTGCTGGCTCTATCCTTCTTTCTGAAGGGGGGCTACATGGTCTCCATGAACTGCTCCAAGCTCGCTCCTGTGATGGACGACATCACTGGCGGAACTACCAGGGTCGCAATTGCGACCGGGCCTTGGCGTTCCGCATGCTGGGGGGGACCCAGCGAGGAAGAAGAGGGCCCCCCCGAGATCGTGCCGCTCCTTCCCTGCCGCTCTGCCACCCGCAGCATGTACGGGCGGCAGGGCTGGAGAGGCTGTCACACTAGTCCCGTAGAATGTGCTGCAGGCACCGCCAGGCAGAACATTCTGCTGTGTGAGGACCCTCTCTACTTAACCCCGACCCCTGGCCACCAAGACATGGAAGAGGGCCCTGCTTGAGAGGGAAGGTAAATCTGGAGTGGGAAGGGGGGGGGGGGG
>NW_017306646.1:299991-301284 GCF_000935625.1 Nanorana parkeri | reverse complement strand
GGCTGAGCGGTGAGAAGAGAAAGAGAGAGAGACGCTCAGCCAGGATCTGACAGCCAGCGCCTCTCTCTGTCCTCACCGCTCAGCCTTACTTCTGTGACAGCGGCTCCCTCCACCGCTCCCCCTGCGGCCGAAGTGCTTCTTTCACTTCTCCTCAGATCTCCCCTGCCTCTGCCCGGGAGAACAACAGGGATCCAGAGGAGAAGCTGAGCCCCCCTGTGTGCGTGGCAGAGTGGCGGAGGATTGGTACATATCAGTGATATGTTCCGATCCTCTGTGCAGAGCAAACACTGGAGCGATCAGCTGATCACTCCAGTGTTTGTGTCCTCAATTTCTTTTTCTATTTTAAAAGGGAAATATCAGGGGGCTGTTTAGACCCCTAATATTTCCCCGAAGCCCCCCAATAGAAAAAAATATATTAAAATTAAATAAAAAATAAGAACTATTAAAAGTAAAATACAAAATAGTAAAAAACACAAAAAAATCCTGGAGGAGGGGCGCTGGGTGACGTTACGCTCCTGTTGGGGGGGCATGTTTTTTTTGGCGGAATGTGTGGGGAAGAAGGGGAGAGGAGGAGAAGGGGCTGTTTTCCTCAATAATTACAACTCCTCATATCTTGCTGACTTTAGCACACTAGTAGTGATTGTTATTATACCCAGAATTGCTATTTAAATGCTTTATCTGTTGGTTTTCTATTGAAAAAAATAAAAGAGAACAAATGTTAGGTTAAACTGTAGAATCAATAATGTTTAAAGTTACACTAAACTCAGGAGTTAAATCATCAAAATGCATTCAGGTACTATAACTTTATAGTTGTATCTTATTTGTGTATCACTCAGCTGTAGATCCTCAAATCATCTCTGAATTGGTGCTGGCTCTATCCTTCTTTCTGAAGGGGGGCTACATGGTCTCCATGAACTGCTCCAAGCTCGCTCCTGTGATGGACGACATCACTGGCGGAACTACCAGGGTCGCAATTGCGACCGGGCCTTGGCGTTCCGCATGCTGGGGGGGACCCAGCGAGGAAGAAGAGGGCCCCCCCGAGATCGTGCCGCTCCTTCCCTGCCGCTCTGCCACCCGCAGCATGTACGGGCGGCAGGGCTGGAGAGGCTGTCACACTAGTCCCGTAGAATGTGCTGCAGGCACCGCCAGGCAGAACATTCTGCTGTGTGAGGACCCTCTCTACTTAACCCCGACCCCTGGCCACCAAGACATGGAAGAGGGCCCTGCTTGAGAGGGAAGGTAAATCTGGAGTTGGAAGGGGGGGGGGGGGGGTAGGCTGGGGGTATTCGGGTT